>NC_092562.1:5617500-5865000 GCF_037975245.1 Apostichopus japonicus
TCTTTTTCTTACCCGGGGGGCGCGCGCCCCCAACGCCCCCCCTGGATACGCACCTGTTTATGGTACCATTGTTGCATTTACCAGAAGGAACGCATATTGCAATGAAAAAGTATTATTTTCATTAACAAAGGGTGGCACTTTTTATTTATACGCTATGAAAAGGGGAAGTTCTATAGGCGTACGAGACATGGGCTGACTGCCCCCCCCCCTTCCTCAATAAAAAAAAAATGAGGGACTCAAACTTCAGACAAAGGTGTGCAGCCTCTGGACACTTACTTTTCGACTAATCTTTTCTTCAAAAAACATTGTTAAAAGGCCCTCCAGACTGTCCATGTTATAACATACTTAGCCAGTCTCCTTCGTAGATACAAAAATTCATCTCCATTAACAGTAATTAATGACAGTAGCCACACAGAGGTAGGCCTATGAGTAATTAGAAAAATTAGAAAATTCCTCATTTCCGAATGCAGAACACCCTTACAAACAGTGACGTAGGCCCCGGGTACTGCAGTCAGGAAGACTCCATGCCACAACCTCCCCCATAATGAGAGGAAAAGGGGAATGAGAGTTCCTTAAAAATTGTATCAGTTGAAAGATTTGCCAAAGGGGCACCCCTTCCCCTTAACCCCTTCCCCAGGGTGGCATGCCCTGCATTGGGTGAAAAATGAAGAATCTGCTCCGGATGCCAACTATTCAAGGTACGCCACTGCTTACAAATGACAATTATTAATAAAATCATACTCGCAACCGGCTTCAGCATGTTTCATGCGGCTTGTTTAGTAAGTTTCGGAAAGCAAGGCTTCAAACTTCGTACAAAAACTTTCTGCCACCCGCCCCCACCCCTCCAACAAAAAATAGTTGCGACGGCCCCATACGCCTGTGATGAAGCCCTCCCCACCCCCCCCATCTGACCGTCTCTGGAACAAAGGGTAGGGGACGACGACCGTATCTTTACCGTTCATTTTCACCGACAGCAAGAGGATATAATGCAATCATTATATGGAAATGACATTTCAGACTGCGCCTGCGTTAATAATATATACCCTTTCAAATATGACTATAATTAAGTATAATGTCACATGCAATATTCAACCCATATTTCTCATTTCCTGTCAAATATCATGAATAATGATTAAGCTGTATATTGTACAATTAATGTGTGTATGGTTCTGAATTAATAACGATCTCAATTTTGAGTTCTATATACTTAAAGCAACTGGTTGCGTTTCGCAACTCAAATGACAATCAAAGATGGACTTGCGAACCAGAAGATTCTCTTTTCGCAAGTACTGTATAGCATGTTGCCTATAATAACATTTGTTTTCGCGAAAGCAGAACATTTTCCCGATTATATAGACCCAAAAATCAGGCTATCATAGCAGTAGCTATATATGTGTTATGGATTAATGTACTATAATACTAAATACAGTTAAAGGATTGGTTCGGGTGTCTGACATGTTTTCTTGTATGAAAGAGCTCAAAAAGACAAAAAGAACAATGAAGAAACTACCATGATAGCATGCTCTGTTTAGGAGATTTGACACTTTGAAAATATCAAAATTTCTTTGAAAATGACTGGTGTAGAAAGACTAACTGTGGGAGTGGGATGCCACATCCTCACTTTCTTAACATGTGTGAATATATTTCAATAAACATTAATTACATTTTTTTCACAAATCTTAAAAAATATGATCAAAAATTCTTCAGATGTTAAATCTCTGATACTTCCCTTGACAAATATGAGATCCACATGACATATCTTTTGTTTGGAAGTCATAAAATCTCACAAAACATTTTAATAAAATAACAAAGACTTTTCAGAAATGTGAGGATGTGATATCACAGCTAGTCTGATTTCAGCAGTTTCTACACAATCAGATAGAACTTTAAACTTGAATATATCCATAACGGAATAAGATATTTAAACAGTTTCTTCATCATTTTGTTTCTTTTGTCTTCTTTCATATAAGATAAACATGTATGACACCTGAACTAATCCTTTAAATGATGGTTTACGTTCAAGTCGTTATGTGATGGTGCTTTGAAGAAGATAGTCACTGAGTTTCTCGATATCGCACACCCTTGAATGAAAACTATAGTTGGCCTCTGCGATTACAAGACATATTGCTTAATCTATCGGGGTAATCTATTGTTTTGTTTTTTCATAACAAGCATCAAACACCTTGTCTATATAACTAGCTACATCAAATTCATGGAGTGACGTACACGTAACTAAACTAATTGCATATAACGATCAGGCTGAAGTCGTTGCTGTTATGAACTGCCTAGGCTAATCACTATCTAGTTAATTGTTTGTTTCTTTTGCGGAAAACGTCAAATGCCACGACCAAAATGACCGAAAACACTGAATTTATAACGGCAAATAGTGGACCTATAACAACTCTCTGCTTTAATAGCAATTAATGCAATAAGTACGGATTATATCGTTGGTAGTCATGGATATCAATCATCGTATATATATATATGGGATATATATATGGGATATATATATGGGATATATATATGGGATATATATATATATATATATATATATATATATATTTATATATATATTTATATATACGATGGTTGATATCCACGACTACCAACGATATAATCCGTACTTATTGCATTAATTGCTTTTAAAGCAGAGAGTTGTTATATGGTCACCGTTTGCATATGTTTATATTATATGTTTCGTGACAATCTTTCTTCTGTCAGCAGTATTTATCTTCTTTGTGTCAATCAATTCAGCGAAGTTTGATCTTGATTCGCAAATTCTGGTTGCATTTATTTGAGAACGCACTATTTCAACATTGTATTAACTTATATTTGACGTCGATCTGTCTTCATTAGTATGAAAAATCGTGGGCTTTTGTTGGTTGAAGGCTTTTCCAATTTAGAAAAATCGATATTCTGCCTGCAAAAATTGTAACGTCTATTCACTGTTTGCTCACATACTGTCTTTAATCAAGTTGTATCTGCTATAGAGGGAAGAAAATTTGAAATTAATTTATTATATTTTTGAGGATAAATATGCAATTTGGAATTTTTTGCATTTCCAGGTAGCCTCAGATGCAATTTGGTGCAATATAGCACACTTCAACACCCACTCCATTTTGTAAACTTATCTTTGTATTTCACCAGGCCTTAGATGCAATTTGGTGCTCCAAATGAGATTTTTTTTCTCATTTGGAAATGAAAAAGGGGTGTTCTGACTTGCGAAGCGGGGGGGGGGAGGGGCGGAATGATACTTCCGCCCTCCACATTTTTCCGGTTCCTACGCCCTTGATTAACTTCCAAGAAGAAGAAACCTTCCAACAAAAACATCAAGTTTTCGGCACTACCAAGAGTGAAAATTTCAAGCCATTCGAAAGTTGATCAAGTGTGAAGTTGATCAAGTGTTTTTGATTTTCATTTTGTACTTCATTCACGGCTAAATGTTACTCAATAATCTTAAATAAAACGAATTATTAAATAGGGATTGTTAGTACAGTACGTTAGACTGGTTGCTCGGAATAATATCATTTACCGCGTATGTTCATGCTATCTCTGTTCATTCTACGTCTGTTAATGTTACATCTGTTGATGATAGTGCCATCGACGTCTGTTCCAGTTACGTCTGTTGATGATAGTGCCATCCACCTCTGTTCATGCTATGTCTGTTCCTGTTACGTCTGTTGATGATAGTGCCATCGACGTCTGTTCCAGTTACGTCTGTTGATGATAGTGCCATCCAGTTCTGTTCATTCTACGTCTGTTTATGTTCCGTCTGTTCATGATAGTGCCATGGACGCTTGTTCATATTACGTCTGTTAATGTTACGTATGTTGATAATAGTGCCATCCACGTCTGTTCATGATACGTCTGTTTATGTTACGTCTGTTGATGATAGTGCCATTCACGTCTGTTCATGCTATGAAGGAACGAATGGGATGGTACAGATTGAGAAGGCAAGATACCTATTTGCGAAATTAACATTTCATAGACTGGCATAAGAAAATACATCTCGTACAGTTTGGAGGATGTTGTTCATGTTTTACGGTATCGTCCCCCGCATTGTGTGAACCTAAAAGAAACGATATATCTATTAAGTTTTAGATAGACAGACTATTTGGAATATTATATATATTTCATTCATATACTTAGTAAAGATTCCTAAATCCTATTGGTCCATTCAGGTCAGCTGACCGTGGTTAATCCTGTGAGTAACGCACGGTAAAATTACGGGGCATCACTTTAATAAATCTTTGGTTATATGTAACCAAAAATGTTTTGTTTTATGATATTTCCCCCACACAAATGGTAGTGTATGAATGAACGGGGTTAATCAACGGTCTAGCGTGCGTTACTCACATGATTAATGCACTACGGGTGTTAATGCTATCGCTGGATGCACTCGGGCTCCGCCCTCGTGCATCACTTGCATTATCCCCCGATCGTGCATTAATCCTGTGAGTAACGCACGTTAGACCGTTGATTAACCCCTTTATTCATCAGCCAGCTAGAATCTCAGATCACTCACTTGATGCAACTACGTTATAACTCATGCACTAGTCACTCAAAAACAAAAATTTTGAGGATCACTGTGTCTGTGACCTAATGCGCAGTCCGCCTTTAGCATAGTCACTATCTGACACAAATTTAACCTGCATGTTCCAAAAGTTGAGAGACAGTAATGTGAAACATACTGTCCTTGTGACCGTATTGTCCAACTCAGGCTTAATACATCTGAAAGAACTGTTCGGGTAATTTCCCTTCCGAAAGGGGACTAGTCCTTGAAAGTCGCAACAAGAAAATAAGAAATACATGGAAATGCTAAGATTCCAGGGACCTAGCCCCATGGGCCCCAGTCAAGGCTCGGAGTTATATTATAAGGGAAGTTATACCTATTCTGACATGTATTTTGTGCTTAATCGGGTACATGCACTTCTGACAACATTATAACATGTGTAAGTGGCTCTTGGTTAATTCGTTCCCCTCATGTTCCCCTCATGTTCCCCTCATGTTCCCCCCAATTCCAAGTCCATTTGGATCAATGTATCCTCCACAAAATTAGTATAAGCAATATTTACATGGGAAATTATTAAAGAGGAAAGGCTTCAAACTTTGGAGATTTTTCTTTTTAAATTCCTTGAATGTGTAGAGGGAGTGGTAGGGTGGACATTGATACTTGTCTTAGCCGACTCTTGATGTGCTGGCCTCGACTATAGTCTTGTCATTGTGGTTGCAGTTTCAGAAACCTTGACACAATACTCGGACATTGACAGGGAGGCTATATGGGCACAAAACCGCACAAAGTTCCCGACCGATATAGAAACCGATATAAAAGCAATTCTAATAATCCAGATTGATATTTATAAACCACTTTGATTTCCTTAGAAATCATTCTCTAAACATTTGAGTCTCATCAATTGAATTGGCTGGACTACATATTGTCTGATATCGAGACCATTAGCTCCGGGTTTCTCGGATGTACCATAGAACTAAATAGGAGAATGAAGGTTTGCCTGCAAGTTAAAAGACAAGCAATTATTATCTAAGTAATATCAAGAACTAGCAGCCCTCGTATACAAGCCAATGTAAACATGTAGTCTGCTCAACTCTATGATCTGTTCGCTTCAATGAATAATGTTATCCCCAGGGCAGTGTAATTATAGTGACTGGATCTTTGGATGATCCTAAGGTAACATTCACAGATCAATTCCCAATTCAAATCGTGTGAATTGCATGAAACTTACAGTTGCACGGATTATTCATATTCAAACAGCGTTTCTATACGATGGCCATAGTGAAATAAAATAAAATTAAAATTAAAGTAAAAAAAAATTAGGGAAAAAATAATGGCAAAAGAAAAAAATGTTTAAGTGACAGGTGAAATGAAGTGAAAACAAATTGTTATAATGAATAAAAAAAATTGTGAAACAAAAGATTTAATCTGTCGTAACAGATAATTTAATCTGTCGTAACAGATTATTTAATCTGTCATAACAGATTTATTTAATCCGATTAATCCGATTATTTAACAGATTATTTAATCTGTATGACAACATATATATATATATATATATATATATATATATATATATATATATATACATATACATATATATATATATATATATATATATATATATATATATATATATATACATATACATATATATATATATATATATATATATATATATATATATATATATATATATATATATATATATATATATATATAATCGTAGATCCTTACTGATAAATTAATTTCGTAGTGACATTTAGTTTTACTGTTCCGTGTACTACTTCTTTGCACTTTCCTGGTTGTGTTGTTTACCATTTAGCGGCGATTATGGTTCATTGACAAGAATCAACCGACGTGCGTGTCATATGATGGTTCGATGGTCGTAAATCGTGCTTTCTTAGTGATTACGAAAAGATTGCTTTTATACTGACACTGTACTGTACTGTTTCTTTTAGCGAGGAAGATGGAAAACCATCATAGCATTTAAAACGTTATTTCAGTTGTATCTGAATTAAATTTCAACATTTCTGGAATTATCTACATATATATCACCATTATCATCAATCAGAATTAATAAAGCGCTGATATCGTGGAACACTTCAAAAGCGCCTTGAAAGAGAAAGGTTTGAAGCTATACATGTAATTATTAATTCAAACAGATATTTTCCAGTATGTAAACATAAAAGGAATACCCTGGTGGAGTAATATATCTATATGATTATGGTCACATGGCATCTGTCAAGCAAGTATAACCTTTCAGCCCATTGGATAACCGCTGATTGACTGACCCACTGACGGACTGACTGCCTGACTGATGGACTGACGGACGGACGGACTGACTGACTGACTGACGGACGGACGGTCGGACTGACTGACTGACGGACTGACTGAGGGACTGACTGAGGGACTGACAGACTGACGTACGGACGGACTGACTGACTGACTGACTGACTGACTGAATGACTGACGGATGGACGGACTGACGGACTGACTGACTGAACGACTTACTGACGGACTGAGTGACTGAACGACTGACTGACTGAACGACCGACGAACTGATTGACTGATGGACTGACGGACTGACGGACTGACGGACTGACTGACTGACTGACTGGCTGGCTGACCGACTAACTGACTGACTGACTGACTGACTGACTGACTGACTGACTGACTGACTGACTGACTGACGGACTGACTGACTGACTGACTGACTGACGGACTGACTGACTGACTGACGGACTGGCTGAATGAAGGCATGAAACAGTCGAGTAACCAATCAATCATATACTCAGTCAGCCAATGAAAAGCTTTAAATAGGTTTATCAATATCATTCATTCATATGGCGCGAGAGAAGGGAATATATTATCAGAGATAATGTATATTCCTGCGTGCTACATAAGACCAAAATATTTATATATCAGCAAAGAAGCTTTGATAATATGTTCCCTCTTCTCGCGCCATACATTCATACATTTATTTATTCATTTGCTGTTGTCTGTATGAAAATCTTAACAAAGTAACGTCATCGCATTTCATTAAACTCTTGACAAACGTACGAGACTCGGTTTGATGAAAGTTCCTCTATTGACCACGGTTTTAGCATACATTTTAGTGAACCTTGCTGGAGCACCTGTTACTTTTTTGATTGATGGCAACCGAGGACTTCATTGTATATTAACTACAAAACGTTTCTATCAATAGGACTGTTCCCATTTAGGAAAGTTTATTATAGTTGTACTTTCTTCTGTAGCCCGTTCGGTAATATTCACAAACGAACCCTTCCTGAGTGGCCAATATTGTCTCATTGATTCCCGACAAGTTCCTCATGTGACGATGAACATTGAAGTATAGTTAACAGGCTTGTCAACTGCATCCGACGTGTTTTGGTACTCTCCAGTTATCAAGAGTTAACTAACATTTGTTAAATGTTCAGTAACCGCACGTATATGTGTAAACTATCATAGTCAAATGTAGCCAAGCTTCCGGTACTATGGCAAGCCGTTCTATAGTGTTTACCTCCCAATTCTATTTAAGTATAATATATTCTACTTAAGTCGAATTCAATTCAACTTAAGTGAAATAGAATTCGACTTAAGTAAAATGTATTGAACTTCGGTGAAATAGAATTCCACTTAAGTAGAATACAAATGGTCTATTTTACTTAAGTGGAAGGCAATTTCACTTTAGTAGAATGTAACTTTACTGAAGTAGAGAATAATTTAACATAAGCGTAATTAAATTTTACTTAAGTGAAAAGGCATTTTACTTAAGTAGAGTTTATGACCTATTTTACTTAAGTGGATAAAAATTCCACTTAAGTTGAATTTATTCCGACTTAATCAAAATAATATTTCACTTAAGTAAAATTGAATTCTAGAAAAGTCACCCAAGAAAGAACCTGGGCTCAAAAAAACACCAGGCAACTGAACGACTAATCCGCTCTCAAAACCCCTGGCAGTCGCCTTGCATCGAAACTGTTACTGTGTGATCATCGTCAGGTGTGTATCACGACACCCCTACAAGGCGAACATGATACACATGATCTTAGCCAAAGGCCGAGAAGACGGAAAGAAACTTCAAATGAAGAAATGTATTGCATGCAGACAACTTTAAAAATAAAAAGATAAAAACTTTTACAATTGGTAGATTTTTAGCATAATCTATGGATGAGGATAGGCAAATGGAACCTCGATTCTACCATAGTTATGACACTAAAGCCAATAGGCAGGCCTAGTATGGTATGCCTTTGGCGTATGTGAGGGCATACGGCATGCCACCTGCATATATAGGGTCTTTCCATTTGAACTAACCAGCCGGGACAAATGACTTCGTCAATGTTACTTTAGCCGACAACCGATTCGTTTTTTTTTTATCGAAATAATAAGCCACGTTTTGGACTATCAAATCAAAATGAAATCCTCCTCTCTTGCTGCAGTAACTCGGAATTAAAGTTTATTGCCGTTTGAATATAAACATTAAGGTTATTGTGGCAACCAGAGTCGTGTGTTGACAGACATACTGGTCTCTACCCTCCTTCTATATCAGAGCTGTGAATGATTGAGAAGAACATCGTAGCTATTCGTTCTTTCATTTTACTTTTCAAGAAGAAACAGGTGCGAGATCCTGTATGAATCCAGTGCGACGACGGCGGTGAAAAGCTTGGTTATTTCACGGTAGCAATACGAAGGAGATTTCTGGCCGATGAAACCGACTATAAGGGCTGAATCTGACATCTGAAAGTCACATGACCGTAACATTCATAAGTTCAGAAAGGAGATATACACCCAGTTACCGGAAAGTGGACAACCAAATTACAGCATTCGTAAGGAACGCCAGAACTGCTTTACAGAAAAGTGATTTGTCCAATTAAAAACACGTGAGTTTCATGTTATCGTCTTCCTCAGTGTACTGCAAACGAAACATTTCGTTTTCATTTAACTTCCAATGGTTTAATTCGTCCATGAATTCCGTATACTAACAGGTTCTCAAGGTTACAAACTTCCATCTGTTTCACAATGTGAGATAACTATTAGTATATGTCAGGAACCATATAAAGATGTCACATTTCAAGAAAAGCATGTCAATAGTAACATCAATAGACCTATATAATGCTTTCAATATCAGTATTTCAGAAACAACATCAATATATTACAACTCAACTTACATCAACATGTCAAGAATAATACCAACAGTATGATACATTCTGAAAATATTTTTAAAATTTGGGTTGAACCCATCGGCGTTCATGGGCGGTGATATTGGTTTCGTAATTTCAGAAAATTTATATTAACATGATAGCAAGCAAACTCGTTCTGGTTACAAAATATCAACAGCATTTTAACTTGTCAAGTCCGATATTGTTACGTAACATACTTTACATATTACATCTCAATATCAGCATGCACAAGGGCGTAGGAACCGGGGGGGCTGGGGGGGGGGGGGGGCGCCAGCCCCCCCAGTGAAAAATGTGGAGGGGCGGAAGTATCATTCCGCCCCCCCGCTTCGCAGGTCAGAAAACCCCTTTTTCATTTCCAAATGAGAAAAAAAATCTCATTTGGAGCACCAAATTGCATCTAAGGCTTGGTGAAAATACAAAATTAAGTTTACAAAATGGAGTGGGTGGGTTGAAGTGTGCTATATTGCACCAAATTGCATCTGAGGCCACCTGAAAATGCAAAAAATTCCAAAGGGGAGGGGGACACCCCCTCCCCTTAGACCCCTCCCCCAGGCTGGCCATCAGTCTTCAGCCCCCCCCCACTCAAAAGTACCTTCCTACGCCACTGTCAGCATGCATGTCAAGAAAAACCATCTGTGTAGGAGGCACACTTGGATATAATAAACTGTCCTAAATATAATAAAGTCCAATAAGTGTAACAAGTTTGGCCGAGTTGTAATAATAATCTGAGAGTTATAACGTTAGGTCTTTCACGTCGCTACAAACAGTATAGGCTGTGTAAATACCGTATAATGATTTGTCACGTTATTTACAGGAAAATTCTCTAGGCCTACCATCGTGAGCTCACGAGTATCAAATGAAAGACTTGTTCTCGGTTATAAACATAAACAACATTCGAATAAAGTACGATGACGTCCTCAGTCATGTGACTTAGGAGATACAAGTGCCAAACTAGATCAGAAAAGGAAGACGATATAATAGTTATAGATAAGTACAAGACATGCAAAGGAAGTGATATCTTCAGGTATATATAACGTGAATGGTGCATCGACGCTTACGCCGTTTGGAGATAACGCTTGGAGTTTGTATGGTTATAAATTTAAATCGCCAGTTTGCATGACTATTAACTTCAGAAAGCTTGCACTCACTCATACATATGACTGCTTTCACACCATGGCCATGCGCCGACGCGGGTCAATTCAGCAACGGTGTTACTAAAGAAATGAATCTCCGTGATGGTGACACTTCCCGGAACAGCATATAGAAATTATTGATAGCATAGCAGCCTGAATTTGATCCTTCGTTAAGTACACACTTCCCGGACTCAAGGAGGATCTAACCGGCAAAAATAAATTATAGATAGCATTGCAGCCTGAATTTGATCCTCCGTCAAGCTATGTGTACAGGTTTTAACGTACGCAAGCTGCTACCTGCGCTATATGCACATGTTGTTATGTGTTCTATGCGCGATAAATGTGCAGGCTACCGTATGCACAGGTTGTTACAGTATGTGTGCAGATGTCACATGTAAGCCACTTGCGTTATATACGCATGGTTTGTGATCAAGTTGCTATGTGCGATATATGTGTGCAGGTTACTTTAATTCCTTTACAGGAAAAAGTGCACATCCTACCGATACGTATGCGTTACGATGATCTTACATTGAAATGAGACAGCCATAAACATTGGAAACATGTAACTCTATAGTTGAGAGGAAACACAAAAGCCAAAGATTTATAGCCTAGGCCTATACCATTGGTTTATGTGATAGAGATTACTTTTTTGAAAAACTTCAACAAACAGCTTAGAAAAATCTGATTCCATTTGGAAGATATCACATATTTAGCGCTTCTACACACAGGGAGAAGACTTGATCTAAATATGTCTAAATATGTCCTCATTGAGCCACATGTGCTTCAATGATTTGTATTTCTCTTTGTTTATAACAACGTTTATATTCTGTAATAGCGATGGATTTTACAAATACCGTACTGGGATCTAAAATATTGAAACTTATATTACCTAATGATAACATTGGCTTCAGGGTCAAAAACTGTTCATATTCTACCCTGGAAATATGCTGGCTGGTGCCTTCAGAAGCCACCGTACGCCAATCGACCCTAGTCTAGTGTCAAATTTGTTCCTAATTCCTAGTCACTTGCCCAGTGTCTATTTACTTCCATTTTCCCCTATAGATGATCAGTGATAATTGGTATCGGTAAACTTTACCCAGCGTCTAAGTTAAAGGACGAAAATATTTTTTATATGTTGAAGACTGCCTACATATAGCACTGATATTAATCAGGTTGTATTTCATATACCAACTTGTATATTGTTTTTGAGATGTTAATCAGATACACCAGAAAACTTGTTTAGCCTCAAATGACATGTTTACAAATTATTATCAATTTTCCAAGGACAAGTGGTGGTGAATTTTATCCAAATGATGATATGTTATTTATATGATGTTGTGGTTGAGTTATTGGAATTAATAAATCAATTGATTAACTTCAATATGAATGCCAATTAACCAAGCTGGGGCCGACGTCATCATCATCTAAGATTTGATGTAGCATCCGAGAGATGCCAGGCGCGTAGCCAGGAATTTGCCAAGGGAGGGGCGAAACTGTAGATTCGGCATTGCAAACTATCTAAGCGTAGCGCCACCATGATTGGCGCGAAGCGTACAAGAAAATTTTGGCTGAAAATGCCTCCCAGATCGCTGGAAATGGCACTTCACAGGCCTTGTACGTTGCATCTTAGCATTTTCTCTTTTGAAAATAGTAGCGATATCATAATTTTTTTTTAAAATATGCTCAAGGGGGGGGGGGCGGCTGACCCCTTCGCCCCCCTTGGCTACGCGCCTGAGAGATGCAGCATATATTGAACAGCAGAACAGGTATGGAAACCACCTCATCAACACGCAATTTGTTTTTGAAAAATGTTAATGAAATCATTTGACTAGTAAATAAAATGCATCTTGGTGGATTACTGCTTGCTTAACTGTAAGGTTCACATAACGAAGAATATTAAATATTGACGTGTATAATGTTCAAGTAATGAACTGAAAACACTCTTTGTTTGGGTCATTTCTAGACCAAGTTGGTTTATGGCGGTTGTGCAGACATGTCACTCAAGCTAGATTTAAAAGTCGCAGTATTGGCCAAAACTGATAGCAAAATAGCTGGCGTTTGGTTACTTCCCTTGAGGTTCTGACGGTCAAAATGACAGAGTTTGAGGATTAATTCAATTAGAAAATAAAATGAATGAGTTACAATGCACAGTGAATAGGTAGCAAAGTGATGTCAAGTTGCTGAAGATTGAACAGGACTGACCTGCAATCCGATTTTGTAGTACACTGACCTATTAACGTAACGCGTATATTGTGGTGTAGGCCTATACCCGCACTGATATAAGTATCGTACGTTACTCGGGACCTTATACTTGAATTGGCGATCTATATGTATTCACACCGCCAGAATGCTTTGTATAGCTTATTTGAAGACTTTATAATATTCACCGATGTCGTCTCTGCCATGTCAGATGTCTTGAATGCTCACCACAATTTAATTTAGAAATTTCTGTCTAAAATGAATTCTATTGTTAGTAGTACTGAATTTTAATCTCTAAGTCTCTTAGATAATGATGTTTATGGTAAGTATATGAAATGATAAACCCTCCATATTAACCATTTATTAAATGATCTGTCGCCGTAACCAATGCAGTGTATTTTCTAGGGTATACACTCAACCACGTGATAGGTTGTCGACACATCTAGTCTGTAATATGACATTTTATTTGCTATTCTTTACAGTTTCTTGACTTCTGTCATTAAATGACATCTTCTATGTTGATCGTGAAGGAGCTTCTTTTACCGTATGACGTAAATTTCTATACAGTAAACTTTAATTACAAACATCAACCGGGTTACAAAAATCATGATATCCATTCGTACGTTTCGTTGTACCATGAGCTACCCGGTAATGATGTACATTAATAAGGCAATAAAATATATATACACATATCAAATTGGTGCTTGTTAGTGCATGCTATAAGTTAATATCATTTGTAAACCGCACTTTTGAGACCAGGCGGCCTTGTTCAGACTAAGACATCTCGGAGGTATAAGTTCTTTATCGTTAGATAATTACTACACTCTCAAATTTGAGAAAGTGGACATTCAATACCACAACAGTGCAATGTGTTCGCATAAATGTGAGGTCAGTAAAATTCAATCTTGAGAACCCCCCCCCCCCCCCTTCGTAACAACAGACCTGCTCTAATCTATATAATTTCTTCAAAATAGGCAGAATCTCAAATGCTCGGAAAAGGCACGCTTGCCTGCTTAGAGAGTTATCAGACAAAACACAAAAGTACCCAACGCCGATGCGTGAAAGCTGTTGCTTTCCCATGGAAGTGTCATTCACTGCATATGGCCAAAGAAAGTAAGCTGCAGTTTTTCTTTTGAAACTAAGCGAATGCAGTTAAATTACTCCTTTGTTTTTCTCATGTTTGCCTCAACCAACATGTGCACAAACGACCGTGGGAGTATAGCTGGCTGCTATTTGCCACGCGGCTGTCAACAAGATTTTTGTTCTTATGTCAAACACGTTACCCTTGTTGAGCCTTTTCATAAAACCATTCTCGTACTCAGAATAGATTACGCCACACATGGGCAAACAATATTGTAGCCTCTGTTGTCTAAATCTGTTAGTAGAATGCTAAATGATACTAAATTTGAGCATGTATGCTAAATATAAGTTTAGAAAAACATGATTTGTAGGTGAGTGAATTACGATGCATTCTTCGCTTCTAAAACAGGAATACAGATGGTATTCTGGAGCTCGCTGTACTGCAGTTTTGTCATTTGTACTAAAAGAACAAGTGGTTTATATCAACCATGAGAAGTACATATAGGCCTATGCCTATTTGATATTAAATTCAGCTGATGCTGGAGGAAAAGAAGATATAACTGATGAAAACGGAGAAAGTATAGGACGGAAGATTGGTAGGAAGGATATCGCCGATATGGTATTTAGCTCAACTGAATAATGGTTTAGTCAAAGCTACACAATTCAAGAGATACTGCGGCGGGGTTATAGAAATAGAATGGTTGGTCTAAAACATCAGAGGGAGCGTCCATAGGGTTCGGCGACGGTGGGGTTGGGGGGGGGGGTTCGAGGGGTCTACATTTTATACGGCGATAAAATTAAACGAAGGTCTCGACAACCGGTTGACCATCTACCCGTCAGCCTCGATAGATCATGGCCCTGACAAGACAAAGTTTATGTTCTCTATAGTAAAACCTTTCAGACCACACTTTTCCTGACGACGTATGTTAGCTCAGTGACCCACTTCCCCCATCATGTTTCATTTAAACTACTCGAACGAAAAGGCGGCAACGTCCATTTCAAGACGCTTAGGCCTATTGTTTTTATTTTTTTCGGAAATTGACTACCCTTCCACGGTCACGTGACTATGTATAAGCACCTTTTGTGGAAATGTCCAGCACAATGATGAAATAGTATAGGGAATTGATATCTTAAACAGTTTACAAGCAATTGATGCCTTCTCTCATATTTAAATGTCACAGTATCATGATTTCGTCATTCGGTTACAAATGGCAAACTGATTAGATTTAAACAATTGATGTAACAGCATGGTGCTTAGAATACTTGGTATTCAAAGTAGCGGTCGCGACTTTTGTGGGGTCGCCCAAATATTTTTTTGAGGATTGCCCAACAAAAAAATGAACTGCCGATATCCGTCGAAAAAAAAAGTGGAAACATTTTGAATGAAGATCACTTGAATATAATAACAATTTGTTATAGTTTAGTAGCACCCTTTGTCAAATGAATTTTCTCAAAGGTGTGTGGATGTAGTGACCATATATGGTAATTGTTTTTGTTCTCATAGACTGAATGAAATCGACAAATGAAAAACATTGTTAATTTTACGCATTCCCAGGGACGGTGGAGCCCATTTTGAAGAGGGGACGGGTGGAAACAATATTTCTGAAATTTCTCCCCTATTTTGAAGTCACATGCAAACTATAGAGCATCAACTTCAGCGGGGTTGGTAGTAAACTATCAAAGAGTTTGGGATGGGAAGGAAGCAGAAAACCGATGGCCAGTTTGCGAATTTTCGCCAGACTAACTTTACTTTGCTGATGTAAGGTGGCTTAGATATACAAACAATTCATTTCAATTATTGTATCACAGAATTTCCTTTTTTCCCCGCAGCTTTGACATTTTCTCGGGAGCTTCCAATTTTTCTAAATAAATTTACACCAGTTATATGAAATTGCTGCTTTTTATCTAAACATTTCGACTAACGGGTTTCTTTTCAAACCGAGGGTTAAACTTTGTCAAAACTTCGACTATGATTTCTAGCAAGTTTCGCCGTTTATCTCTATATTTTGGTTTCTAATGAAACCAAAATTTCAAGTATTTTATCTCGAAACTTCCGCTATATCCGTCATATATGATGGTATGGATACTTTAACTTAACCCTTTGAATTAAATTGCAACATTTGATCTCAAACGTTCCACTAGGCTTATTCAAAATAAAAGCTTAAAATATTTCTTTGAAATTAATTAGTATTCAAGGGGTGCATGGTGTGGTGGGGTGGGTACTGTAGGCAAGGGCAGACGGCCGTATATTCTAAATATGCTCTGGGCGAGGGAAGGAAAGGTAAAAAAGAACTGTTGAATGATTTCGGTGAACGAACAGAATTTTTATAGAAATTTTAGTAAAACTTCAAATCGATGGATTGTAGAGTATGCAAAACTACTTAACATTGGCGATAAGGTATCAATTTTCCCGTAATAGTGGCGTACGGGAATGATGGAATTGCGGCATTGACGCCGTTACCGATGCTCGGTGCGCAGCCATTCTCTATGTGTCAATTTAGGGCTCTTCAACTTGAGAATGATTATAGCCAGCAATGATGAGTATATAAACATTATTTCTGCTATATTTGTTGAATTAAATATATAGTTTTAGACATGTCGAGCAATTACACAAGGGGGCTAAAAGCTTCTCCCGGCCCAGTTAATTGTTAATGAAATGGACCCACTTGCCTACGCGGGGAGCGAAATTATTTTTCCCACTTCGACGCGGCCACATTAGCATAATGGGCGTGGACTATCGGTCGTTGTTACGGCTTATTGGTCTACGTCACAGACTATGCAGTGATATCTCTCGGGTGTTTGTTTGGGTGCTGAAAGTTCTCAATTAAGTTACATGTCAGGGATTCTAGTACACGTACCAGTGTAATAAATAGTATCATGTACAGAGGGACATTGCTATTTAGGCATAGTTATAGCAGGGAGCTGCTACTCTAACATTAACAGCTCCCTGGTTATAGTTAATACAGACGCAAGTGACAACTGTTTAATAAAATGGGTAGAATATTTCAAGTCCGTAACAATACGAACTAATGATGAAAGCACGTAGGCTCCTTACTGCCGTTTAAAATGGGGTTCATTTATAAATGAACAAATAATTTAGAATGATGGATAAAACAATATGGGGCACAATACAATACATGTATCTTTGTAGGTTTCTAGCATTGAAAGGTCAGTGGGCCCACCTGGTGTAATATGAAGTGTAATAATCAATACCACGGGAGGTTCATTTCTAACTTTTCCAGACCCTGCTGTCACGGGAGGTTCTTTTCCAAACTTTTCCAGACACGGGAGGTTCATAACACATCTAATAAACAAACATAGTTTGATTTTGTGATGGAATTTACCTCAAGAGCTCCATAAGACCCGATTGACTGGGAGGAGCAGTCGCACATCATCATGGATCTCATGAAGTCATGTCTTAGGCCTGAGTATATAAGGGCTGAGTATATTAGCTGAGTATATTATTAAAGAGCTATACGTAAGACCTCGAAGTCGAAGTCACAAACTTGCCGGCCTGTGACGTATTTCATAAGCCACGCCCATGTGGCCGCGTCGAAGTGGGAAAAATAATTTCGCACGCGGGGAGTAGGCTACGTACGTGTTGCCACTCATACGATACAAAAAGGCCGTGGCTATTCTTATGACTAGTCGTAACAATTATTTATAAACTATTCTTACGACATCGGCGAATTCAAAGTAAATAAAGCAACTGCGCATTTAGTAGGGGTAACCCTAACCCTAACTCTAACCCTCAATCCAACCCTAGCCCTAACCCTAACCGGGAATTATTGTTCGTAAAAATAGTACTCCTAGTCATAAAATAGCAACTGCGCATGCGCAAAAGGGAATTATTGTTACAACTAGTCGTAAGAATAGCCACTTTGATACAAAAACATAAATGTTGGCAAGTGACCTGACCAGTTCCAGATGGCTCGAATGTCGGAATCGACCAGGCTTTGGGCCACCTGAACATTGGGACCCCTAGTACAATGAACCACCAGCTGCCCACTGCTACGCCTCAGGTGGCCTCATATGATGGTAAACGAACGTACGGACAGTTTCACTGTACCAACTACAGAATGGCCTACTGTACATCGAGGGTATTTTAGCCTAGGTTAGGCTGAATATAGTTCTAGGCGCCGGGGTTGAATAATGTTGACCGTTTCTAGCCAATATAAGTCTTTGGAGAAGGAATTAAAACCTTCAGAAGGTACACGATTGCCTCAGTGAAAGCGCATTTAACGGTTCTTTATAATGTTGGGAAAACAGTACTATTATTAGTATGAAGTTAGGCTTAGCACTTTAAGCATTGTAATCGGGTCTGAGTGTTTGTGTCTTCAGTTTTTTTCCTCTCTCTATAGGGTCCTTGATGGGGACTATAAGTGTCCCTCCTGATCCTTTTTTTTCTACTAAACTAAACTAGCCAAACTCAGGCCACATGCAGTAGGAAATTATAGCTAGCTTTGGGTGCGATCTCTGTTACTGTTTCTGTGTTAGTATTACTGTTACTGTTAGGCTACAACCACACGGACGGGGCTTCTGAAGGCCTAACATAAGTAGGGCCAACAGTAAACTAGATATATGTAGACCGTCATTAATATCAACCCAACATGAGCCTCTGATTAGTTTATAAATGATTTAGGCCCTAAACATATTTTGGTACACCTGCCATGGGGGATGATGACATCATGCAATTACTAGCCTAGGCCTATATATGCACCCACGAACACTAACACCACAAAATTGGTTAGGCCTACATTCAATCAGCTATATATTGTGTTATAAAGACAATTTTAGATATTGAGATGGGCCAGGTTTCAACTAACAGTACTAATGTGGAATGTTTTTCCAAGGTCATCAGTATAGTAAAGGCTTCATAGTTTACGCACCCCCGTAATTGACGCACTTTCATTTATTACTAGCAACGATACAGCAGGCCACTTAAACTTTTTGCAGTCAAGCAGAATTACATATTTCATGAGTTTGAATCCATTTGAGGTATTTGCTGACCAAATTGTGGTATTTTTTAAGCTTTTAACACCCTCCCCCCAGCTTTGCACGTTTTTTGGCCATTTGGAAATCTTACACCCTAAAAATACCCAACATTACCTCAATATGATAACACTACTCTCTGGGACCTGACCTGTCTGAGCTTAGAGGCTCAGAGCATAGCAAACAGCATCTAAAGTCAATGGATGTATACTAAGGCCTACACTACAGTTAGCTTATCGACGAATGTGTCAATTTATGGGTATGAAAGAACTTGACACGGCAGGCATTCTGTGGTCAAATTCTGCTCAATTGTACGGTACATAAGCACAGAACCTTAAATATTTTGGGATCAGAACATTTCTGAGGAACTACACATATGAAAAACACATACAGTTGAGTAATTTGGATTTTTCCTTGATAGATATCGTTGATCAAATCCTTAATTGCGTCAATTATGAGCCCACCATGCTACTGTGTCCAAGTAATGCCATGGTCAATCTTGCTCCCACTTCCACAAGCATTTCGCTAACACAATCAAAAGTACTTTCCCCATGCACTGAAACTTGCATTTGTCTACCCAAATAATATAATACTCCTACATGTCTGCATGTAATTTGGAGATGCAGAACCAACAGGAAAGTATTTTTGAAAACTTTTTGTAACTTTTGGCATGCTAAAAGTTTGGGCCAATACAGATAAGGGTTGCAGCTGCAGGAATATTTCCCTTTCAAATATTAAACCCTTTGAAGCAAGGCCACATGAACAGTTGTAGCACACTTGATACATATTTCATTATCCAACAGGAAATTGTTATAAATGAATAGCCTCCTTACAGTAACAGCCAAGCACGGAATATTAAGTACCAACTGATAGAGGGAAAACTATTGAAATAGGTCATGTGGGGAATGTTTACCTTTAGAAGGGATATATTGAACACAATGTGTGCAATGTGTGCAATTGAATGTTATGTCAACAATTGAAAGGTTAAGTGTGACATTGAACCATATTTACCACAGTTGCAGTCAACCTTGTCACCCTGCATTGTCTGTCAGATTCCTTAGTTCTCAGTACCATGAAGGAGCTGTATACAGTGCAAACTGCTGTCAGTGATATCATTTCTGCCTACAGGTAGGAAACACGTACACTCTCTTTAGAATCTATAAGATGGTGGGAGAGGATTGGGGCAGATGTATGGAAGGGGTTTACACTGGAAGGGGTCAGTAAACACATCCCTCTATGTCTAGGTTAATCTCTAGAAGGGGTGGGGGGGGGGAGAGAATGTGGCATATTATGTGCAAGGGGATGCATGGAAAGTACCATAGGATGTCAAGTTGAAAAGAATGATGATATAGGCTGTACAATATACATGCACAACATTGCTTTAGTTGTCAACCTTTATAGGCTATAATAGAAACTAAGAACCTTTAGTACTGTTCAATCAAAATGCATGTTTATACTACCTAGCTACTGTATAACATTGCATACTGTATATCATGATTCAGGACACATTGGTCATACATCTGTTGTAGGCCTACTGTAGCCTAGCTACAGTATATATATTGTCCTGATCTCACTGTTAGTCTCCATGAAATGATTGTGCATTCTCCAACTTCTTTCATGTATGTATGTATGTATATGTATGTATATGTGATCTTCCCGCAAGCAGGAACTCGCGAAAGAAGCCATGGAGGCTTATAGACTCGCAAGCTGACCGAAGCCAGCATATAATTTGCCAGCATATAATATATAATATAATGCCAGCATATAATATATAAGCCAGCATATTATTCATAGCATATAATAAATTTAATACACACAGTCTATTACTTAAATTATATGGAATCCATCATGCACAGATTTGAAGTTCTTTTTCTTAAAAAATTTAAGGATTCATATTCAAAATGAAAACAAATTTAACAACAAATTCATAGCTAACCGTATATATTTTATCCACAATTGTTTTTATTAGCAGTCCCATTTTGGTAAACAGTATGATGTGATGTGAACAGATGTATCCTAGCTGTTATTGTTTGGGATGCAGGAGTAGGGCAAGGTGAGCATAAACAACTTGGTCATAGTTTGTTAGTTACATTATTTAACTGCGTGCAGGTTTATTTTCACTCAGAAATTGACACATTGACAAAAACATTTGTATTCAGTCATTCAATGGAAATGTACTTGTTTATATATTGGACCGTCAATCTGTTCTTCGAGATCCAATGGGGATGCACATTCCCGATTGAAATTCTGTTGAACATGTATGCTGATGATTGACTATAGCATGTATCGTCATAGAATGCATATATGTCTGCACAGTACAGGTAATATAATCCTTTCTCAAATTATTCTGAGCTCATTCGAAAGTTGTTAGCAAATTGGCTGTATGCGATTTTTTCTTTAAGTTGCAAGTGGCCATATTATTTATTATAAGCATAACATGTGGTAGCTAGGGTTGTCCCTACCATTCTCTATTTCACGACATGTACGCAGAGTTGTTACTACACAGCAAAGAATTTGTACCTCGACCTGAACATCTGTCTTTAGAATGTAGAGGAACCCTTTCTGTGCTTGATTTTTGTAAGGGGGTCTTGTAGGGTCAACAGAGGTCTCAGTCTAAAAATCATGTAAATATGATGACTCCAAAAGTGAACTTTTGCTGAACTTCATATTTGGTAAGTCTGTCATATGGAGTGCAAAATGTTTTCTTTTCAGAGAGGTTAAAGGTGAAGCTTGGGTTAATTAACTTGATTTATGATATGGAGGTCTGTCTCCCTTAAGGAACACAATTATTGCATAATTTTTTATGGAGGTCATAGGTCATTTGGGGTCAACAGAGGTTAATGCAGGGAAAAATTGGATATATCATATCACCAAGAACAATATCCATAATTGGCCTACCTTAGTAAGTACATAAAGTAATGACTAACCCTAGTCAATGGTCATTTCTGCTATAAACTTTTGATGCTATTCAAGATTTACATGAAGTCAAAGCCCAAAAATCTCAAAGTTCACACAATAAGTCTGAAAGCGAGATTTCTTAAATTTATAATTAGTGATAAGTAACGAGACTGTTTTGTTTTTCTGTGAAGTAGGCTAACCGTCCATTGTCTTTTCAAGTCATGCATGTCATCATGTACTGCCAATTAGCTAGTTTCCCAAGGGATCCTGCTTAATTCACTCTCTTCATCAATCCCATGTCCACCCTACAAAGTGAAATAGTCTCAATTGGACATTCTTTGGTACTACAGATTGTGAAAATATTTTTCAAACATCAACCAGTGTTGAATATTTCACTCATTGATAATGTTACCAGTTGTCTCTTCAGTTCAGCATGAATATCAGATCCCATGATTTTCAAACAAAGTTTTCTGACTAATTTTCAAACTTTTTATAAGCTTGGTAAATAGTTGTCCCACAAACATCAGCAAAACTTCTGTTGCAATCAAGTCCCATAAAACTGGCATATACCAGATGTTACTGCTTGTTCTGTTACTGCTTGTTCTGTTACTGCTTGTTTTGTTCACAGTTGCTGGGTGAGAAGAAGGTACTGTACAACACTCCCACTCAGCAGCTAGAATCTGATAATGAGTTTTATACTTCTTTCTAAGAACTCTATTGTTGCTTGACGAAGATGATAGGCAGATTGTTCATGTGAGTGATAAGTAGCCCCGCCCCCCCTCCCCCCAAAAAATAATAATATTAAGCGCGCTAGGAAAAAGCACTGTATTTTTGGTAATTCACTAGGTCGTCGAATATAATATGTTGAAGGAAAAAAAATCCCCTTTGTTACATTAACATAGCGGCTAGCAGATAACTTATACACAGTTGCTTACTTGCTTAACCAGAGTGATTAATAAGTTTGTGAAGTGAGGGCCAGTGGGTACAAATGTATCGAAAAAAGGTCGGAACAAAAATGTATTCGCGAAAGATGGGGTGTCTGACTGATATTTACCGTATCGTTGACAAGTAGCGGGGGGGGGGGGGGGGGGCAGTAGTCAGAATTTTCTGGCTTCAAAACCCATCCAGTTGGAATTTCAGTCACTTTACACTTTAATTACACCCCCCCCCCCCCCAATCATCAGGCCTTAGCTACGTCCCTGCCTGTAATATTGCTTTTTGTGCCCCTAGAATCTGGGCTCTGTGCTGCAAGTCATTGTAACTCTACATGGCTTTCTATTATTTGACTTTGCTTTGTGTATTTATGAGCTCTCAGCAAGCAGTTGTTAATTGGTTCTCATTCTTAACCTCCTATACATTAAAGTTTCATTACATGTGAAATAATGACTTTTTGATTAGCAATCACAAGACCATCTGTATTGTAAAAACATGTGGAAAACAAGAGGTTTTCACAAATTACATTAGCACACATTCCTCAGTAAAATATGTATAATCTGAGAAAAAAAAAATATAGCTTCTATTGTACATGCGGGTAGCATACAGTTTGACCAGCCAGCCTCAAACTTAATAGTACTGTTTAATTGTGGTCTATAACAATGGTAGTATGAACAGCTGTTGGATGTGACAGTATGCCGTTTATTGGTGGCTACAACTATAACTATTACGGTACTTTATAAGGCACTGGTAGTATTACTTCATTCTTTGTTCAAATACTGCAGTCACGCGATTTACACAACAGTCAACTTCCATCTGGCCTTTTATATACATCAAAGAATAAAGGTAATACTCTACCACCTGTACCAAGGTGATATCATTAATGTGATTCACATAGTATTGAAAAATGAGAACTACAATCACAAAGTCAAGTATTTTATGATGTGCGGTATATATGTTAGGCATGTACTGTGCCGATGAATTAGGAAACCCAGCAGGCATTGAACAAAGATAAAGTGCACTGCAATCGTATAGTAATCATGCTGTTTAGTTTGAGGGTGAAATAAATTCAAGGTTTGGCAATTATATTAGGGCTTTGTCTGATTGTCAAAAATTAGTAAATTGTAAATATGAATTAATTAGAGGTAAGGGGGTTAAAGGGAATTCCATGGTTGAAACTGCGCAACTAAATCTTATCCTAATAACATCTTGTATCATGGAGATTTTTCAAAATTTGGTGATGTGTCATGAATTAATGCATCCAACAACAGTTGAGTAGTCCCGATGATGTCATGGCAGTTATGTGAGCTGAAGAGAAGGTGCTTTTCCCCCTTTATAATGTAAAATTAATTAATTTACTGATGAAAATAAACTGCAAGTTAGGCATGGTGGTGAAATTCTAAACAAGAACCACATTTACCGCACCTACTTATACATCCACTTCCTGTACTTGTAAAATATAGTTTGAAAGGCTTGTATCATTTGATGGACTTTCAGCAATTTTATCTAAAAAGTTTGTTTTTGAGTACAGTAATTTCTGTCAACTTTGAGTGGATCAGCTGTTACAACTTAAAGCAGTATGTGTATGATATTATATGAATATATATAAAGTGGTTGGGGGGGGGGTTGGGGTGTTGTGGGGGATGTTCTAAATTTATGCTTTTAAGTTCAGAAAGTAAGTAAGCTGACCAAACCTTTGCCAGTGGACTAGTTCCCAGAATTCAAGGTTGGGTATTTTCTTCAACTTTGACAGAAACACACACACTGCTTTAAGCTTTATCTGCAGATCTACTTAAATAACACAAAACAACTCATTAAACTGCAAGCCAACATAGAAATTGTCTCTCCCCCCCCCCCCCCCCTCCCCCTGAAGTACAAGTGTCAATCATACATAGTAAATATTACCATTAATGCTTCAAGTACATACAAGTGTCAATCATGCATAGTATTACAAATATGCTTCAAGTACATACAAGTGTCAATCGAAAATAGTATTACCATTAATGCTTCAAGTAAATACAAGTATCAATCATACGTAGTATTACCATGATTGTTTCAAGTCCATACAAGTGTCAATCATACCTATAGTATTACCATTAATGCTTCAAGTACATACAAGTGTCAATCATACCTAGTATTACCGTTAATGCTTCAAGTACATACAAGTGTCAATCATACGTAGTATTACCATGATTGCTTCAAGTACATACAACTGTCAATCATACATAGTATTACCATGAATGCTTCAAGTACATACAAGTGTCAATCATACATAGTATTACCATTAATGCTTCAAGTACATACAAGTGTCAATCATACCTAGTATTACCATTAATGCTTCAAATACATACAACTGTCAATCATACATAGTATTACAAATATGCTTCAAGTACATACAAGTGTCAATTGAAAATAGTATTACCATTAATGCTTCAAGTAAATACAAGTGTCAATCATACGTAGTATTACCATGATTGTTTCAAGTCCATACAAGTGTCAATCATACCTATAGTATTACCGTTAATGCTTCAAGTACATACAAGTGTCAATCATACCTAGTATTACCGTTAATGCTTCAAGTACATACAAGTGTCAATCATACGTAGTATTACCATGAATGCTTCAAGTACGTACAAGTGTCAATCATACCTAGTATTACCATTAATGCTTCAAGTACATACAAGTGTCAATCATACGTAGTATTACCATGAATGCTTCAAGTACATACAAGTGTCAAGCATACATAGTATTACCATGAATGCTTCAAGTACATACAAGTGTCAATCATACATAGTATTACCATGAATGCTTCAAGTACATACAAGTGTCAATCATACATAGTATTACCGTTAATGCTTCAAGTACATACAAGTGTCAATCATACCTAGTATTAGCGTTAAGTACATACAAGTGTCAATCATACATAGTATTACCATAAATGCTTCAAGTACATACAAGTGTCAATCATACATGTAGTATTAGCGTTAATGCTTCAAGTACATATGATGGATACAAACCAAGCTTTTAAAAATCAACTTTTCACTGGTGATGTGTAAGCTTTACAATTATTGCAGAGAAAAAAAAAGAAATTTAAATTGAAAGAAAGCATGTTTTGTCATCTATGACATCTATGAAATTTACAATTCGTAGATTAGTAAGTTTCTCTTTCACAGGTCAAGAATATATTTACACTGTAAAGCTATTCCTTCAAGTGCAACAGCAATTTTCATGGTTCAGTTTATTAAATTATTAATTTTTGTATGGTATTATAAAGTAGCATGTATTTAGTAGTACTTGATTGATGTAGTATTAAGTGTTTAAAACCAAACTTGGATCACAACAATTAGCATCAACATTGCAACACTTGTTTCTAGATTTTATCTATAATTTTATCTATAATTTATCTATAAATTTTTATCCATAACACTCAGTAAAGGCAAATAATATGGTACTTGAATAAAATAACCAGAAAGAGTAATCCTATGCCATGGCAATAAAGCTTTAAACATACAGTAGGGAATTCCAAGAATAGGACGAAAGTACAAGTTCATGCTGGTAGGTATGATGTACTACTCTGCTTGATGCAAGTGGGTTAGGGTTAGTGTTAAAGTACTACTATGCTTGATGCAAGTGGGTTAGGGATAGTGTTAGAGTACTACTCTACTTGATGCAAGTGGGTAAGTGTTAGAGTACTACTATGCTTGATGCAAGTGGGTTAGGGATAGTGTTAGAGTACTACTCTACTTGATGCAAGTGGGTAAGTGTTAGAGTACTACTATGCTTGATGCAAGTGGGTTAGGGTTAGTGTTAGAGTACTACTCTACTTGATGCAAGTGGGTTAGGGTTAGTGTTAGAGTACTACTCTGCTTGATGCAAGTGGGTTAGGGTTAGTGTTAGAGTACTACTATGCTTGATGCAAGTGGGTTAGGGTTAGTGTTAGAGTACTACTCTGCTTGATGCAAGTGGGTTAGGGTTAGTGTTAGAGTACTACTCTACTTGATGCAAGTGGGTTAGGGCTAGTGTTAGAGTACTACTCTGCTTGATGCAAGTTCGTTAGTGTTAGAGTACTCCTCTGCTTGATGCAAGTGGGTTAGGGTTAGTGTTAGAGTACTACTCTGCTTGATGCAAGTGGGTTAGGGTTAGTGTTAGAGTACTACTCTACTTGATGCAGTGGGTTAGGGTTAGTGTTAGAGTACTACTCTACTTGATGCAAGTGGGTTAGGGTTAGTGTTAGAGTACTACTCTGCTTGATGCAAGTGGGTTAGGGTTAGTGTTAGAGTACTACTCTACTTGATGCAAGTGGGTTAGGGTTAGTGTTAGAGTACTACTCTACTTGATGCAAGTGGGTTAGGGTTAGTGTTAGAGTACTACTCTGCTTGATGCAAGTGGGTTAGGGTTAGTGTTAGAGTACTACTCTGCTTGATGCAAGTGGGTTAGGGTTAGTGTTAGAGTACTACTCTGCTTGATGCAAGTGGGTTAGGGTTAGTGTTAGAGTACTACTCTACTTGATGCAAGTGGGTTAGGGCTAGTGTTAGAGTACTACTCTGCTTGATGCAAGTGGGTTAGTGTTAGAGTACTCCTCTGCTTGATGCAAGTGGGTAAGGGTTAGTGTTAGAGTACTACTCTACTTGATGCAAGTGGGTTAGGGTTAGTGTTAGAGTACTACTCTACTTGATGCAGTGGGTTAGGGTTAGTGTTGGAGTACTACTCTGCTTGATGCAAGTGCTGTCGGCAAGACTGTGGAATCAGTCAGTTAGCGTGTCAGCTACATATTGTATACATAATTCTTGCTAGTACTGTATATTACCAGTATCGCTACAATTACTGGTTCAACATCAATTTAAGCAGCTTACTTAAAGCATGAACCATGGTGGATTAGAATCTGCTGAAGGAATCACAATGTAACAGCATTCGGAATCTCAATTGATGAATTACCGTTGTTCTTTGTCTTAGTATGTATGGTGGCATTTTAATACTGTCAGGGTCTCATTAGCAGCTGTTGATGTTAATCTAGATTGTTTTAGAATTTCTAAGAATAACAGTTTGTGTTATTGTACCAGCACACACGTAGGGCACGTAATCCATTAATAGTCACCATGTTGTTTCAGGGCATATGTAACAAATGGGTTAAATCTTTGCTTTCATTTGGGTATTGTGGGATAATCTTTAGCTGATCCAGCTGATGCTTATAAAGTACTTGTCATGCAGTGGGATAATCTTTAGCTGATCCAGCTGATCCTAATAAAGTACATGTCATGCAGTGGGATAATCTTTAGCTGATCCAGCTGATCCTAATAAAGTACTTGTCATGCAGTGGGATAATCTTTAGCTGATCCAGCTGATCCTAATGAGGTACTTGTCATGCAGTGGGATAATCTTTAGCTGATCCTAATGAAGTACTTGTCATGCAGTGGGATAATCTTTAGCTGATCCAGCTGATCCTAAAAAAGTACTTGTCATGCAGTGGGATAATCTTAAGCTGATCCAGCTGATCCTAATAAAGTACTTGTCATGCAGTGGGATAATCTTTAGCTGATCCAGCTGATCCTAATGAGGTACTTGTCATGCAGAGGGATAATCTTTAGCTGATCCAGCTGATCCTAATGAGGTACTTGTCATGCAGTGGGATAATCTTTAGCTGATCCAGCTGATCCTAATTAGGTACTTGTCATGCAGTGGGATAATCTTTAGCTGATCCAGCTGATCCTAATTAGGTACTTGTCATGCAGTGGGATAATCTTTAGCTGATCCAGCTGATCCTAATAAAGTACATGTCATGCAGTGGGATAATCTTTAGCTGATCCAGCTGATGCTAATAAAGTTTTTGTCATGCAGTGGGATAATCTTTAGTTGATCCAGCTGATGCTTATAAAGTACTTATCATGCAGCGGGATAATCTTTAGCTGATCCAGCTGATGCTAATAAAGTACTTGTCATGCAGTGGGATAATCTTTAGCTGATCCAGCTGATCCTAATTAGGTACTTGTCATGCAGTGGGATAATCTTTAGCTGGTTAATCTTGGTGTCAATGTGAATCCACATATATAACCCATTGTTTACTGTGGATGGCAGAAGTCTTATGAATAGTCTGAAAACTGTGTAAGCATGTTCAAAAACCCTTGGTCAAAATCTTATATTTAACTCTAATTTAGCTCTAAACGTAACTGAGACTTGGATGCACTTGATACATGTGAATCCACGTTCAGGAGGAGTAAGTTTAAGAACGTTGTGTGCAGTTTATGTTAATGTTCTCATATTAACTTTGGCAAGGAAGTCTGTTGGCTTTCTGTTTAAAATTTGGGTGGGAAATGTTTATGTAACAACTGTGGGATGCCATATTGTGGAGAGGTAAAGAAGGCTTATGCTACTTAGAGCATACACATGCACAGGCCAAAAGACAGAACGAATTGCAGAGATATACAAATCAGTGGTGTTTGTAGTTTCAAGTCACTGTGGTCTACTATGCTAGGAACTGCCACCATAATATATTCATTTAGTCATTCCATTTTGGTTATATTCAGCTGCTCATCACAATTGAAGATCTGTTAACAGATCTTCAACATCACCATATATCAATTACTAACATATTTCACGAAGCAAAATCTCTTTAAAACGAATCCTTTATTTCAATTTTTATAGCCATTTGATAGACTGAAGTCAATTCTTAAGGTTTAATTGTTTACCACATTATGCAGATTGGCAGTCATGAAGTCTACTGTACATGATATGCTTTGTGCTTTAGTCAGCTGCTCATTACAATAGGTCTTCAACATCTTCACATATCAATTACTATGTATATTTCACAGAGAAAAATCTCTTATAAAACGAATCCTTTCAATTTTGATCTCGCCTACTATAAATACGTATTAATAAACAATTTTGGTGAAAAGCGCACACGGTTGAGTGCTCAAGAATAGATTTAAATATAACTCACATCAGCTCAGCTGGTCTTAGTGGATTACTTGCTTAGAGTGTTCTGTGACCTGGTGATAGAAACTTAGCAAATTAGTGGCCAGGATTTACAACTGACGGGATTACAAAAGGCCGAACGATTGACTGAAGTCAACTTTAGGTTTGTTTACCACATTATGTAGTCACTTTGGCAGTCAAGTCTGCTGTGAAATGCTTTGTGCATGGAAGGTAACACTTGCAGTAATTCTTCACTCTGATTGGCTATCGTGGTCGATTGCTTGTTGCTGCAGGACTTATCCAACAACCCTCACATATCTTTGTTGTGTGTTGAGGGTTTGTTATAGCCAAAGTATGTATAACTAAATAAGTATATGTCAGCAGAATTAAACTCCATTTTCAAGATTCAGATGAAGACTGAGTGAGTTCATGCACAATCTGTTAATTACTCACGGTAAGTGTTACATATTCTCTCACTAATTGTTAAGTTTTTCGTTATTTTGGCTTTCAATTCATCATTGTAGCTTCTGCTAGTGTATGCTTGCTCTGCTTGTCCCATTTTCTTTTTAGAAACCATAACTGGTCAAAGTTTAATTGCTAGGATATTTCTTTATTTGTTCTGTTCAAGAACCATGGATGGCTCACAACTCTAGGTATTGGTTAATTAAAAACCAAAAATGAATAAAAAAGAAACTGTTTCCACATTGTGTAAAAATGTCATCAAGAAATAATTATATAAAGTAAATATATTTTTTTCTTTGCATTTGATTTCTATCAATCTTAAAGGTTTTATAACTTACCTTAGATTGGCTGGCTGATATAACTAGATATAAAATAATCATTAGAGACATTGTTTCTTGAGTTTAGCTTTTGGGTATCAAAAGAGGAAAATGTACATATAAACATTTTTGATAGGAGGATTATCTTTTAAAGATATTTTGCTCCATGTTCCATTTGTTGCATCATATCACTTCAGCATATGACCAATATTTCATTTTTTCTTGGGGGGGGGGTGCATTTATCTTTCGCTAAATTTGTTTAAATTAAGTGAAAAATTGTATGCATTTATGAGACTTTGAGGTAGTAGGTTAAAGGAAATAAATTTTGTGAAGTGCTCCTCGGTTATTCAGATCTAGGTAGTAACATTAGGGATGTAACTTTTTCAAATTTTCACTGTGTGAATGTTAATTAGTAAGTATAACTAAAGTAAAATTGGACAATATGTATCCTTCTTAAAACTATGTGGCAAACACCGTACTGCTTCATATATTCATGTTCATATAAAATACATGTTCATTTAAAATACATTGTATTCAACTTTAAAACCTGCTGGTAGTCTTTCTTCTTGTTAGTTAAAGTGAAACTTGACTACTTGGCATTGATAAAAAGGTTGAAGAACCAATCATTTACCACATCAGTCTATGCTAAGAGCTGTGTTAACTACTCAGTTGCAAGTCAATTCTGCTTTAGTATACTTGTAAGTTTAATAAATTTAAATAATTTCCGAAAAGTTTTCAGTTACTCAAAAACATGAAATAAATCATATATAATTACTACTTGGAAACTTTCTCACTGAGATAATGTTGTAATCCTTCTCGGAGCACAACTTTTTTTCCATTGCAAGGGAAATTTCTCTCACTAGTTCAATTTATTTTCAGTTGCATTAAAAGCTGATTTTCATTGATCCTAAGTGATAGGAGGTCACTTAGAGTTAATGGATGTATGGAATATTAATACTAGAGAATGTATTTCATTCAGCATTTGTTTAGTAATGCTTGTTTTAATTTGTCTAAATGATGACTAACCCACTGTGAGTGATGTTGTCACTCTGGTGGTACACTTAATTTATTCCTTAACTATCACCTACTCTTTATCCCATAGTTTCCCTTGTCCTTTCAGCCTAGAGCTGAAACCATTGCCCCCCCCCCCCCTTGATCAATACATGCATGACCTGAGTACTACCAAATATGTTTTATAACACAGCAATGGATTCAGAAGAATGCCAGCATATCAATTAATGACTCAGTGTATTTATGTGTTCTGTGAAAAGCTCACTGCTCTAACAGCTACGTTATCTGAGGGAGTGGGGAACCACCTGAAGTGGTCACGTCTGCCACAGACGTATTATGTAAATGGTGCCAGGTATAGTGATTGCATGAAATACATACCCCAGCATGTACTTACTTATGTACACTTCTGAAACCAAAAATGGCCAATTTGTCATCTTGCTTATCATCCATCTCAGCATTGAAGGATGAAAGGTGCGATTGAAATCACTTAAAAGTTCCATAATTTAAAGAATTTAAAGTTTTGGGATATATACTAAATAAACACAACAATCATGATGTAGTTTTTGCAAAATGTTGCCAATTGGCAGGGAACATTGAGAGAAGGATTAATCAAATTATAAACAGCTCCTTTTCCCTAACTTCAAAACATTGGTCACCTCACTAATTACTGCCCACTCTCGTTGCCTAAATTTCTTTCCCATTCATATGGATTTGTTTTCATGCCACACAACTTCCAATGAAGTTATTCTGTAGTACACAGAGTACATATGGAACATACAGCACATACAAATCATGGAGTGATCAAGTCATACACAGCAAAGTTACCAGTAGTTAGTGATATTTTTTTATTTGCTGACCTTTAAGGTTTATTCCTAATTTTATTATTTTAGCGTGGTTTGGTTGTACTTTTTAAAGTCATTAGGATGTTTTCATTTGTCAAGCCCTCTCTGTAATGGTTTATTATCACATTCAAGATTCAACATAATTGTTGCAGGTTTAAAGATTGTGTGTGGTTGTACTGTAGAGTGTTTAAGTGATTGTGTGTGGTAGTACTGTAGACAGGGCTATTGGTCAGGGGGGGGGGGCGATATAATGGTCTGTAGGGGCGCTTGCGACACTATCTAAGCGGGGTGCCACCACAGGTTGGTGCGGAGCGTACAGAAATTTTTTGAGTAAAGATACTCCCTAGATCGCCGGAAATGACCCTTTCCGTGCCTTGCGAATTTGCAGATAAACGAAGAAGAAATAGGTGTCATGTCAAAAGGTAGATGAGAGCGCAATAAAAAAGTCAATAACTGCTAATAAGTGAAAAGTGGTAAAAAGCTGAAAAGGGCGCCAGCAGTCCGTTTGAGTCCGTCAGGGGGGGCATTCGCCCCCCCTGACTGTATGGACGCTTCGCCACTGACTGTAGAGTGTTTAAGTGATTGTGTGTGGTAGTACTGTAGAGTGTTTAAGTGATTGTGTGTGGTAGTACTGTAGCGTGTTTAAGTGATTGTGTGTGGTAGTACTGTAGAGTGTTTAAGTGATTGTGTGTGGTAGTACTGTAGAGTGTTTAAGTGATTATGTGTGTTTGTACTGTAGAGTGTTTAAGTGATTATGTGTGGTAGCACTGTAGAGTGTTTAAGTGATTATGTGTTGTAGTACTGTAGAGTGTTTGGGTGATTGTGTGTGGTAGTACTGTAGAGTGTTTGGGTGATTGTGTGTGGTAGTACTGTAGAGTGTTTAAGTGATTGTGTGTAGTAGTACTGTAGAGTGTTTAAGTGATTGTGTGTGGTAGTACTGTAGAGTGTTGAAGTGATTGTGTGTGGAAGTACTGTAGAGTGTTTAAGTGATTGTGTGTGGTAGTACTGTAGAGTGTTTGGGTGATTGTGTGTGGTAGTACTGTAGAGTGTTTGGGTGATTTTGTGTGGTAGTACTGTAGAGTGTTTGTGTGATTGTGTGTGGTAGTACTGTAGAGTGTTTAAGTGATTTTGTGTGGTAGTACTGTAGAGTGTTGAAGTGATTGTGTGTGGTAGTACTGTAGAGTGTTTAAGTGATTGTGTGTGGTAGTACTGTAGAGTGTTTAAGTGATTGTGTGTGGTAGTACTGTAGAGTGTTGAAGTGATTTTGTGTGGTAGTACTGTAGAGTGTTGAAGTGATTTTGTGTGGTAGTACTGTAGAGTGTTGAAGTGATTGTGTGTGGTAGTACTGTAGAGTGTTTAAGTGATTGTGTGTGGTAGTACTTTAAGTGATTGTGTGTGGTAGTACTGTAGAGTGTTTGTGTGATTGTGTGTGGGAGTACTGTAGAGTATTTAAGTGATTATGTGTGGTAGTACTGTAGAGTGTTGAAGTGATTTTGTGTGGTAGTACTGTAGAGTGTTTGGGTGATTTTGTGTGGTAGTACTGTAGAGTGTTTGTGTGATTGTGTGTGGTAGTACTGTAGAGTGTTTAAGTGATTGTCTGGTTAGTACTGTAAAGTGTTGAAGTGATTTTGTGTGGTAGTACTGTAGAGTGTTTGTGTGATTGTGTGTGGGAGTACTGTAGAGTATTTAAGTGATTATGTGTGGTAGTACTGTAGAGTGTTGAAGTGATTTTGTGTGGTAGTACTGTAGAGTGTTGAAGTGATTTTGTGTGGTAGTACTGTAGAGTGTTTGTGTGATTGTGTGTGGTAGTACTGTAGAGTGTTTCAGTGATTGTCTGGTTAGTACTGTAAAGTGTTGAAGTGATTTTGTGTGGTAGTACTGTAGAGTGTTTGTGTGATTGTGTGTGGTAGTACTGTAGAGTGTTTGTGTGATTGTGTGTAGTAGTACTGTAGAGTGTTTAAGTGATTTTGTGTGGTAGTACTGTAGAGTGTTTGTGATTGTGTGTGGTAGTACTGTAGAGTGTTTAAGTGATTGTGTGTAGTAGTACTGTAAAGTGTTGAAGTGATTTTGTGTGGTAGTACTGTAGAGTGTTTGTGTGATTGTGTGTGGTAGTACTGTAGAGTGTTTAAGTGATTGTGTGGTAGTACTGTAGAGTGTTTAAGTGATTGTGTGTGGTAGTACTGTAGAGTGTTTAAGTGATTTTGTGTGGTAGTACTGTAGAGTGTTTGGGTGATTGTGTGTAGTAGTACTGTAGAGTGTTTAAGTGATTGTCTGTGGTAGTACTGTAGAGTGTTTAAGTGATTGTGTGTGGTAGTACTGTAGAGTGTTTGTGTGATTGTGTGTGGTAGTACTGTAGAGTGTTTAAGTGATTGTCTGTGGTAGTACTGTAGAGTGTTTTAGTGATTGTGTGTGGTAGTACTGTAGAGTGTTTAAGTGATTGTGTGTGGTAGTACTGTAGAGTGTTGAAGTGATTTTGTGTAGTAGTACTGTAAAGTGTTTAAGTGATTGTCTGTGGTAGTACTGTAGAGTGTTTTAGTGATTGTCTGTGGTAGTACTGTAGAGTGTTTTAGTGATTGTGTGTGGTAGTACTGTAGAGTGTTTAAGTGATTGTGTGTAGTAGTACTGTAGAGTGTTTGGGTGATTGTGTGTGGTAGTACTGTAGAGTGTTTAAGTGATTACGTGTGGTAGTACTGTAAAGTGTTGAAGTGATTTTGTGTGGTAGTACTGTAGAGTGTTGAAGTGATTTTGTGTAGTAGTACTGTAAAGTGTTTAAGTGATTGTGTGTGGTTGTACTGTAGAGTGTTTAAGTGATTGTGTGTAGTAGTACTGTAGAGTGTTTAAGTGATTTTGTGTAGTAGTACTGTAGAGTGTTTGGGTGATTGTGTGTGGTAGTACTGTAGAGTGTTTAAGTGATTACGTGTGGTAGTACTGTAGAGTGTTTAAGTGATTGTGTGTGGTAGTACTGTAGAGTGTTTGTGTGATTGTGTGTGGTAGTACTGTAGAGTGTTTAAGTGATTGTGTGTGGTAGTACTTTAGAGTGTTTTAGTGATTGTGAGTGGTAGTACTGTAGAGTGTTTAAGTGATTGTGTGTGGTAGTACTGTAGAGTGTTTAAGTGATTGTGTGTGGTAGTACTGTAGAGTGTTTAAGTGATTGTGTGTGGTAGTACTGTAGAGTGTTTAAGTGATTGTGTGTGGTAGTACTGTAGAGTGTTTGGGTGATTGTGTTTGGTAGTACTGTAGAGTGTTTAAGTGATTGTGTGTGGTAGTACTGTAGAGTGTTTAAGTGATTGTGTGTGGTAGTACTGTAGGGTGTTTAAGTGATTGTCTGGTTAGTACTGTAGAGTGTTTAAGTGATTGTGTGTGGTAGTACTGTAGAGTGTTTAAGTGATTGTGTGTGGTAGTACTGTAGAGTGTTTAATTGGTTGTGTGTGGTAGTACTGTAGAGTGTTTAAGTGATTGTGTGTGGTAGTACTGTAGAGTGTTTAAGTGATTGTGTGTGGTAGTACTGTAGAGTGTTTAAGTGATTGTGTGTGGTAGTACTGTAGAGTGTTTAGGTGATTGTGTGTGGTAGTACTGTAGAGTGTTTGTGTGATTGTGTGTGGTAGTACTGTAGAGTGTTTAAGTGATTGTGTGTGGTAGTACTGTAGAGTGTTTAAGTGATTGTGTGTGGTAATACTGTAGAGTGTTTAAGTGATTGTGTGTGGTAGTACTGTAGAGTGTTGAAGTGATTGTGTGTGGTAGTACTGTAGAGTATTTAAGTGATTGTGTGTGGTAGTACTGTAGAGTGTTTAAGTGATTGTGTGTGGTAGTACTGTAGTGTTTAAGTGATTGTGTGTGGTAGTACTGTAGAGTGTTTAAGTGATTGTGTGTGGTAGTACTGTAGAGTGTTTAGGTGATTGTGTGTGGTAGTACTGTAGAGTGTTTAAGTGATTGTGTGTGGTAGTACTGTAGAGTATTTAAGTGATTGTGTGTGGTAGTACTGTAGAGTGTTTAGGTGATTGTGTGTGGTAGTACTGTAGAGTGTTTAAGTGATTGTGTGTGGTAGTACTGTAGAGTGTTTAAGTGATTGTGTGTGGTAGTACTGTAGAGTGTTCCATCAGTGGATATGAAACAGAACTAAAAAAGAAATGAAAAAGAAATAAGGAAATGTTTGTTTTAGATAGAACAGATCTTTGTTTGAGATTTGTGTAAACATAGATTGATACTTCTTATTTTATTGAATCTTGTGTATTTTTTTTATCATTTCTACATGGTCACTAGATTGGATAACAGTCTTTTCTGTTTTTTTAGTGCCCTTCATCTATAGCTACATTATATTTAAATTGTACAAACGTATGACAAATAAATTTGAAATTGAAATTAATTTGATTTTAGTTAAAGTTAAAGCAAATGTAGAGGAGTAAGTGACCATTTCATTAAATTCCACATTCATTCCTCATAGTATCATGTACTGTGAGCTGTGAAGTCCTGTTACTGTATGTTGGGGTGTCCACAACTTATATTCAAAGTGTTAAGAGACCTGGACTACAGGATTTGTATCATTCCTCATAGTATCATGTACAGCTGTGAGCTGTGAAGGTCTGTTACTGTATGTTGGGGTGTCCACAACTTATATTCAAAGTGTTACGAGGTGGACTACAGGATTTGTATCATTCCTCATAGTATCATGTACTGTGAGCTGTGAAGGTCTGTTACTGTATGTTGGGGTGTCCACAACTTATATTCAAAGTGTTACGAGGTGGACTACAGGATTTGTATCATTCCTCATAGTATCATGTACTGTGAGCTGTGAAGTCCTGTTACTGTATGTTGGGATGTCCACAACTTATATTCAAAGTGTTACGAGGTGGACTACAGGATTTGTATCATTCCTCATAGTATCATGTACAGCTGTGAGCTGTGAAGGTCTGTTACTGTATGTTGGGGTGTCCACAACTTATATTCAAAGTGTTAAGAGACCTGGACTACAGGATTTGTATCATTCCTCATAGTATCATGTACAGCTGTGAGCTGTGAAGGTCTGTTACTGTATGTTGGGGTGTCCACAACTTATATTCAAAGTGTTACGAGGTGGACTACAGGATTTGTATCATTCCTCATAGTATCATGTACAGCTGTGAGCTGTGAAGTCCTGTTACTGTATGTTGGGGTGTCCACAACTTATATTCTCGTATCATTCCTCATAGCACAGGAGAAAAGGATCCCTAAACGATGAAAATGAGGGAAACAGTGCTATTCAATTCCTTATAACAGATACTGTGGCTTCAAAGTTTAATAAAGTGAGTAGTACAGCTTTGATATGTGAATTGCAATAAATGATAAGTTTTGGAATGATCAGGTTAAGTTAATTATACAGGTAGACTAGACATAGTAATAATTGTAAAAGGAAAAGATTTCTTCTTCAAATAAATTCTAATGGATTGAGAATGAAACTGGTAACTTAGCTTAAAGGTTATCAGTAAGGATCTAACCTTTTAGCATGTAAAACATGCTAAAATAACTTTCCTGTTATCTGACACAATCTTCTAAGTTATTGTCAGACGGGACACGATCTTCTAAGTTATTGTCAGACGGGGCATTCACTAGCATCTAATTAGACAATCAAATCTTGTAGTGAGGGAGAACACTAACAGAGTGGATTGTAAGACTAGCTCAGGTGCAGAACCTTGTAGATAAAGGTCAGATGGCTCTTTAATTGAAACCAATAAAAAGAAATCCTAAAAATTGTATGATATCTGTTTGGTTTGTGTAGAGTTTGAGTCTGTAAGATTGTATGTAAGTTTCTCTTTGTTGTGAAGATAAGTTAACTGCAGAACCGCTGCACTATGAGCTTCATTATGCTGCACTATGAAAGCTTTCTCGCTGTGTAGTAAATACAGCTACAGTAGTTACAGAAGGGGATTCTGCCCATGAATCATGATCATGCAGTAATAATTTGAGTTCCTACAACTAGTTGCAGGAATGGTACCTTTCTGTAAAGTGATTATTACTTGACGCTAAGTAGCTGCGACTGGTTGCAAAAAGAGGGCCTTTCCTTGCCGCAAAGTAGCTGCGACTGGTTGCAACAAGAAGACCTTTCCTGCGAAGTAACTTTCCTTGCCGCCAAGTAGCTGCGACTGGTTGCAACAAGGCCTTTCCTGCGAAGTAACTTTCCTTGCCGCGAAGAAGCTGCGAACAGTTACAACAAGATGGGCCTCCTGCGAAGTCATATTCCTTTGCTGTGATGTTGCTGCGACTAGTCACAGGAGCAAAACCCTGCGGCAAAGTAATATTTCTGCTGTCGCTAAGTCACGGCAAAGTCACAGTAAAAGTGAAGTACTGCGAAGTCTTGTAGCGAAGGAATTCCTTCGCAGCGAAGTCGCAGCGACTGCGCAGCGAAGTAACCCTTTTGGTAGGGGATCCCTCTAACAAGAAAAGAATTTCATCTGCTTTAGCATGTACATGAAGGTAACAATCATTAATGTTTTCATAATATACTATGGGCTTTAAATGTAGATTAGTCTTCTCCAAGTAACAATCGTAATGTGTTATATAATAGATGTTTGCATATAATATATTACTGTGGGCTTTAAATGTAGATCTAGCCTTCAAGTAAAAATCATAATGTGTTATAATAGATATTTGCATATAATATACTATGGGCTTTAAATGTAGATCTAGCCTTCTCCAAGTATAAATCATAATGTGTTATAATAGATGTTTGCATATAATATATTACTGTGGGCTTTAAATGTAGATCTAGCCTTCAAGTAAAAATCATAATGTGTTATAACAGATATTTGCATATAATATACTGTGGGCTTTAAATGTAGATCTACAGTAGCCTTCTCCAAGTATAAATCGTAATGTGTTATATAATAGATGTTTGCATATAATATATTACTGTGGGCTTTAAATGTAGATCTAGCCTTCAAGTAAAAATCATAATGTGTTATAATAGATATTTGCATATAATATACTGTGGGCTTTAAATGTAGATCTAGCCTTCTCCAAGTATAAATCATAATGTGTTATAATAGATGTTTGCATATAATATACTGTGGGCTTTAAATGTAGATCTCAGGCTAAACCTCCAAGTAACAATCATAATGTGTTGTAATAGATATTTGCATATAATATACTGTGGGCTTTAAATGTAGATCTAGCCTCCAAGTAACAATCGCAATGTGTTATAATAGATGTTTGCAGGTTGTGGTTGTAATGCCTTAGATTTATCTATATAGACGTTTATATGACATGGTTTGACCAACAAAGTTGTCTGTAATCAATGGAACACAGTTTTACTATGTGTCTACTTTTATCTATGGTAGGCTATAGCTCTCAGCTATGTGTCTACTTGTATCTATGGTATAGCTCTCAGCTATGTGTCTACTTGTATCTATGGTATAGCTCTCAGCTATGTGTCTACTTGTATCTATGGTATAGCTCTCAGCTATGTTTCTACTTGTATCTATATGGTATAGCTCTCAGCTATGTGTCTACTTGTATCTATGGTATAGCTCTCAGCTATGTTTCTACTTGTATCTATGGTATAGCTCTCAGCTATGTTTCTATTTGTATCTATGGTATCTATAGCTCTCAGCTATATGTCTACTTGTATCTATGGTATAGCTCTCAGCTAAGTGTCTACTTGTATCTATGGTATAGCTCTCAGCTATGTGTCTACTTGTATCTATGGTATAGCTCTCAGCTATGTGTCTACTTGTATCTATGGTATAGCTCTCAGCTATATGTCTACTTGTATCTATGGTATAGCTCTCAGCTAAGTGTCTACTTGTATCTATGGTATAGCTCTCGGCTATGTGTCTACTTGTATCTATGGTATAGCTCTCAGCTATGTGTCTACTTGTATCTATGGTATAGCTCTCAGCTATGTTTCTACTTGTATCTATATGGTATAGCTCTCAGCTATGTTTCTACTTGTATCTATGGTATAGCTCTCAGCTATGTTTCTATTTGTATCTATGGTATAGCTCTCAGCTATGTTTCTACTTGTATCTATGGTATAGCTCTCAGCTATGTGTCTACTTGTATCTATGGTATAGCTCTCAGCTATGTTTCTACTTGTATCTATATGGTATAGCTCTCAGCTATGTGTCTACTTGTATCTATGGTATAGCTCTCAGCTATGTTTCTACTTGTATCTATGGTATAGCTCTCAGCTATGTTTCTATTTGTATCTATGGTATCTATAGCTCTCAGCTATATGTCTACTTGTATCTATGGTATAGCTCTCAGCTATATGTCTACTTGTATCTATGGTATAGCTCTCAGCTAAGTGTCTACTTGTATCTATGGTATAGCTCTCAGCTATGTGTCTACTTGTATCTATGGTATAGCTCTCAGCTATGTGTCTACTTGTATCTATGGTATAGCTCTCAGCTATGTGTCTACTTGTATCTATGGTATAGCTCTCAGCTATGTGTCTACTTGTATCTATGGTATAGCTCTCAGCTATGTTTCTACTTGTATCTATATGGTATAGCTCTCAGCTATGTGTCTACTTGTATCTATGGTATCTATAGCTCTCAGCTATGTGTCTACTTGTATCTATGGTATATATATATATATATATATATATATCCTATAGTCCACTGGTTAAAGTCACTGAAACTGACTTGAAATTAAAATAACTTTTACAAGGATATACTGTAAGAGGAGTTGAATGGCAAGCTCACATACATTAAAGATATTTATAAAAGTACCTTGTAGATTTAAATATTGAGCAGCTGACCTCTGTTCCATAACCTGGTCTGTTGCTGATGTATCATAAACAATGTGTATTTTATAATATTGTGAAAAGTGTATTGACTTAATCTCTAACATCAGATAGCATCATTGGGAACAAACACATTACACTGCATTTCTGCAAAGGTTTTTCAAAAAACTTATGGAAATTTACACAACTGCTGTGGGATTTTGAAAGCATATTAATCAATCATGTGTTAGTCACTTAATTAGAATATTGAACACAGTTTACACTTGCTAATGAGCCTAAACTAATTTTATAAGTGAAAAGAAAGCTAGACTGTTTTATTTTATTAGCAATGGATATATTAACATGCAAACCACTGTTTGAAAATACTTTACCTCAAACAAATTTACATCTTTTGTAGCTCCATTGTAGGCAAAGCAAACCTGTGGTTTGGATGTACTGTGACTTGATTAACTTTTTTGTCATATTTTCTAATGCTTTTATTGCAACTTATTATTTACATTATGCCAGCTGTGAGCTTTTAGAGCTCTCAGTTTAATTGTTATGCCAAGTTGCATAATTTGCTAACATGATAAAGAGGTCGTCTAGGTAGTTTTGAAATGACTTCATGGATCATGCATGACTGGCATATTTATTGTTTAATTGTTATAAACAATCCCAATTAGCTCATTGTGACAATTTTATCACTGGCAAATTTAATTTAGCATTTAATGATGTGTCCCATGCTCTCCCTGTCTGCCCCCCTTCCCCTGTTACTTTCCATGTGTCCCTTCAAGATAGTTTTGTTAACTAACATTGGCAGTTTATATGTTATGTACACCCACTATACATGACTGCTTTGCAATAATTCTGTTAATCAATTATTTAAGGCTTTCATCCTTCAGCTTAATTATAGACAAGGCCTCAAGTTTGTAGTCATCAACATGAGTAGTTAACTCTCTACATGATTAAGATACCTGACATACATATATTTTGTGCACTGAGATTTTCTGGTTATAACGCATGGAGTATTGCCATAGGTTGTCTATACCATGGATGGGATTATCATTAAGTATAAAATTCTCTTCACCTTTTTAACATTTTTCACTTTTCTGTCAAGTGTAAAATACTTTTTAAATGCATTAAAGTAAGTGTTTCACAGAGACTTATGTGAGCACTTTCCTGCAGGGTAGACCTACAGATCTCAACTTTTTTGTTTTAAATTATAATTAGTAAAATTTGACTCATAATGGAAAGTACCTTGGTGCTGTTCTTTTTAACTAAATTTTAGGTTCACTCAAATTATACTTGGAGCAATGTTTCTTATCATCCCAACATTAATGTAGGGGGAAGTTATCCTCAGCAGTTTATTAGAGATATAATGACTTGACCTAATTCAAAATTCAATTAGGTCTCTCTTCTGCAGTGAAAGTGTAGAAGCTGATTAAATATGCAAATTTATTGACAATCAGTCTGAAAAGGTAAATTGACTGTAGAATTGAGCATCTGGGATACCATGAATGTGATATTTGTTATTAATTTTGTTATCAACTCTGAAACCACATTCTTTAATGCCATTGCATTTAGTTGCACCAGAATTTGACTGCATGGAAAGAAATATAATTATACAAAATGGCACACAAAAGTTGAGGATTTATAAGCCAGTCCAAAAGATGAGAGTTTGAGCTACCATTGTATAAACTGTGAAAGATAAAGAATGAAATTGTGATTAATTAGCTACATGAGGTCTGTAGAGACAGCCATAAGTAAACAAGTCCAACGATGTCGTCAAATTATTAAAAGAATAGAGCTTTTTCATATTCATCTCAGATTGAATGTAAATAGTTGTATAAATTACAGGTTGAGAGATTTATCAAGTTTGAAAAAAACCTCAACCCCTAATTTCTTAAAGGGTACAAACATGGTTGTGACAACCAATGTTGACCACATACGGCACAGAAATTTGTGCAGGTGCCTGCTAAACTTCAAAACACTATATGCTGAAAGTTGATATATAATTATATAGAGGTGAGGAGTAGATTGAACTCAAGCAGTGAAGGCGAGTGAGCCTCTCAATCCTATTCGTTACCTACCTGTATATAAGGTAAGGAGTAGATTTAAGTCAAGCAGTGAAGGCGAGTGAGCCTCTCAATCCTATTCGTTATATAGAGGTAAGGAGTAGATTTAATTCAAGCAGTGAGGGCAAGTGAGCCTCTCAATCATATTCGTTACCTACCTGTATATAGAGGTAAGGAGTAGATTTAATTCAAGCAGTAAAGGCGAGTTAGCCTCGCAATCCTATTTGTTATATAGGGGTAAGGAGTAGATTGAACTCAAACAGTGAAGGCGAGTTAGCCTCTCAATCCTATTCGTTAATATAGAGGTAAGGAGTAGATTGAACTCAAACAGTGAAGGCGAGTGAGCCTCTCAATCCTATTTGTTATATAGAGGTAAGGAGTAGATTTAATTCAAGCAGTGAAGGCGAGTTAGCCTCTCAATCCTATTCGTTATATAGAGGTTGTAGATTTAACTCTAATAGTTAAGGCGAGTGAGTATATGTCTATTTAATTTGATCTATAGTTTATGCTAGTACTGTATGTATTGATTAGACTAAGATATTTTGCTTGGGTAATTTATTGATAAAAAGTCGCCAACCAGTTGCAACCATTTAAGATGGTGCACCTAGTCTATCTGATTCGATAGCAATTATCAGACAGTCATACAGCTCTTGTTATGGGGAGTTTGGAATTACTTTGATGTGAATTGCAGTGAATTAGTACTTTGCATGACATATCAGCAAGCTCCTAAAAGCAAATCATTAGAAGTGGAAAATAAAACTAATTAATTTTAAGGTGATTATCTAAAGTTAGAACCAAAGTATTGACCAAGCTAGATTAACTGCTATATAAATGTTTCAATTCTTCTAATATACCATTTAACTAAAAGTCTGTCATATCCATTGATTGTATTGCTTATTTTAAAGTAAAAATCAAACCATAAATGTAGATTTCATACATCTACATTGAATTGTGAATAGTACATTGATACAGTCAATATCTGATCCCAGATGATGAACTATTCTGTGTCCAATTGGAAGATAGAAAAAAAACAATCTCTTTCCAGTTCTTGACTTTTCATAATTTCCTTACCAAAAATCAAATCCACCTGTAAACTGGCAGTGAGCACGTACATCACTGAATGATTAACAAGGTTTTATAGCTTTGCAATATATTCCCCTGGTGATTAGGGAATCATTCATAGGAACTCTGTTTGTCTGCCAGGCATGTCCAATTTTGATCTGGTACTACAGAAAAACTATAAACATTACACACTTTATGAATCTATCCATGACAAATTCTCTGTTTTCATGGATTTTGTAGGTCCCTTGGAAGAAAAAAAAAGGCTTTCATATAAATAATTTTAATTGTAAGACCAAAAGTGGGGTTTGACATTTATTGCATGAAAAACAGCTAAATGGGATACAAGCACTTCCTGGGCTATGTGTGTGGCCAGTTGCGTAGGAAGATACTTTTGAGTGTGCTGCTATCTTAATTGCATGGATGAATGGGACATACCCGAAACCTGGCTATCTACAGTAGCTCGGGTTACTGTTTCAATATTATTAATTGTAGGAAAGGGGTTTGATTGAGCATGGATGCTATAAACTACAGTTAAGTAGTTAAGTTCTTTCTGGGTTAGATGTGTACATCATGGTAGGATTTGGATTATTTGACATATGAATGGGAGATAGTATGACACAACACTCTCTCAGATAAAGAATGATATTATTTCTGATCTATATATATATATTTATATATATATATATATATATATATATATATATATATATATATATATCAGCTGTCTGATGATCGCTCAACGCATCAAACTCTGAGTTACAACCACTAGTGTTCAACTAGTCTCAACATATACTACGCTCGATCTGTCCACCGGACATAGAGCACACTGCGCCAAAATAGACGCCAACCAACCAACTCTATATATATATATATATATATATATATATATATATATATATATATATATATATATATATATATATATATATATATATATATATATATATATATATATATATATATATATTTTGTCCTGAATCAATTAATACCTGCCTTGAACATTGTTACTACAGTATATATTAAATATGATCACCCTCTTTGATATACCTGTACATACTGTAGATGTGATCATGGTAACTGATATATGTCTGGATCCAGTTCCATGAATTGTTGGATAATATTACAGTGAACAGGTTGTGAATTACCTTTCATGTGTATGTATCACGTTTCTGGGTCTCCTATAGATGACACACCAACACAAAAGATATTGTTTAGACTAGTAACTCGTTCACTCGTTTAATGTTTACTTGTTTATTGTTTAGACGAGTCACAAGACGAGTAACGAGTAACTCCAAGTTAATGCCAGTCATGATAGATGTTGCAAATTACATGCAATTTAAGATTGCATGATATTTCAGGACTATAATGTACTATATTCATGGAAGATATCACGTTCGTTGTCAACTTTCATGGAAGTTTCGGGCAGGTAATTATCATTAAGTGAACTATTCGGCCAATACCTAAATTGCACTTCATTGAGAACAGAAGAAGTAAGACAGCCTATATGATTTGAGAAAATTATATGATAAATAAATGATGTCAAAACTATGCAATTCGGGAAAGGCTATTTCAAACAATCGGCAGTCAAAATTGCAGGCATACCGTATGTGACCAGTATTGCTTGGATTCTTATACAGAGTAACCATCATTATGAGGCTATGTGATCATTGGCATCGCCAGATATTTCAATCTTGGGGGCACAGGGAGGGCACAGCACTTTATTGGGGGGCATAATGTTGATTTGGGAATGCCGTCCTGAGACCGACCCTTAATTAATCAAAATTGAAAAAAAAAATTAAAGGGTAGGGGTCTTATGTGGAGAGGGACATGCATGGTAGTAGTAAAGCTAAGCACTAGCAGTTCACGCCGGGGCCTCTGTGACCTTGTTAGTGAGAAAACAACTGGTTATTGTGATGGTTCCGGTGGAAAGAAGTTTTACTGATGAACATAATACGTTTCGTCCTTTTTAAAAACAGTTTTTGTTTGATTGTTTTCTATTAACACTTCAAAATTGCATCTGAGGGGGGGGGGCACGATTTGTTTTGTAGGGAGGGCACGTGCCCACCCCCCCCCCCCCCCCCCCTTGGGGCTTGAGATCTTTGTTGCAATATCACGGATTGATGACAAGCGTGACAGCTCCCAGATCAATTATGATGGTTTAGTAATAGTGTTCTCTTGAAGTCTGAAGTTTAAAGTCTGATTTTTGAGTTATGATCGAGTGTAAAACAGACTGCATGTTTAAATTACCATGGCCGTATCTATGTTGTTTTCAGCGTGCTGTCATTAAATACTGCATGCAAATAGAGCATATCAGATTCTATATATCTAAAAACCTTGATCTTTATCTTCTCTATGCTTGTCAGTTTTAATGGTTTTATGGCTCCTCCCCCCCCCCCCCTCCTCCTATGATTTATCAAGATAAGGGGCTTTGTTAGCGGTTTGTGTGTCTGAGCAATCATAATCACACTTTGTCATTAATGTAGCATAGTTTTTGTGTGCAACAACAAAGAGACGTGTATTTATTCAGCTATAGACTTAACATGTTTTTGTTACTGTACTTGAGAGGCAGCTGACTAAACAATCATGTACTTTTCAAATCAATAAATCCCATTTTTTAAACCCAGAGCTCCCTTATTTTTTTACATAATTTCATCTACAAGTTTATTGACAAGATCTAGTTAATCATTGAAGGGTGGGCTTATTACAGGCTGCTGTTCTGACTTTACAATTCAAAACCTAGGTATTTGTATAGCAGTTTAACATATAAAATGATATAGCTCCTTTCTTGTTTGTTTCATTAAGTTTCTTTTTTGGAACAGTTTTTTTACAATTTCTGAATTGACTGGACAAAGATTTGATGGGTTTGAATTGGCAAATGCCATTTTCACTATAACAGGGTTGTCCAACCTTTTGCAGAGGAGGGCCCCATGTCATGATTATGATGAAGGAGGGGGCCGCATGAACCCTACGCTCGATTTTTCGATTTTTTGCCCGAAGCCCAAGGCAACAAAATGTGAGCACTGCGCGCGGAGCGCACTGAATTATTTTCCTTCCTGATAAAACAGATGAATAAAGTTCAGCCGCCCCCTCCCTGACCTGTATGCAGTTTTTTGGACCCAGGAGGTTCGAATGATTGATTATATAGCTTCAAATTGTTGTCAATAAATCTGCTGACTAAAATTTTGCACCGTAGAGCATCTCTGGCGGGCCGGACGCAACCCTGTGGCGGGCCAGACTGTGGCCCGCAGGCCGTAGGTTGGACAACCCTGCACTATAAGGTTGATTCTTGTTTATAAAGGAGGGATGGATATATTATCAGATACTGTGAACAAGGTTAAGAATTATGTGCACACTGTATATATTTGGCTCTGTATATTGCTATGTGAAAGCTAATTATATGGGGAGCCATAAAACCATTGAACTATATATCCAAAATACCTTCCTATTTCAAAAGAAGATAAGATCATAAAAGAGAAAGATTGGGAACATGGTATCTGCATTCATACTGACCTGGGAAGAAGCCCCTACCCCCTACCCCCTACCCCCACACCCCCCCCCCCCCCAATAAAGAGCCTGTTGTGTCACAGTAGTTGTATACTAATGCCTGCTTATGTTCTAACCAGGGAAATGATTTTCTCTGTAATATTATTCAGCTCTGTGCCTATATACAAATGTTGTCATTGGCCTGTTATTATTATTGGCCAATTGATGCAGACGGTTCTAATTTTCAACTGACATTCATTATTGATTGCTTTCATGTATATGTTACTGTCTGCAAAGAACTGTTGACATTTTCAAGATTATATGTAAGTTTATAGGAATGGTAGCAAGCTTGAACCACATTTTGTACAGTGTCTGATTTTAAAGAAACTTTGAAAGTTTAGCAATATAATTGTCTTCAAGTACTCTGTTAAATGGTACTCATCCCGCATGGCCAATCAAAACTCGACACCGTGCAGCTGCCACTAATATACCTAGGTCTAGCAGAAGAAGGAGGACTTTTTATTTCTTGTATGCAGCACATATAGTCTTTGCTGAATTTTGTAGGCCCTATGTAATTTTAATTGTGAAGTTCTAAAAGATTGTACTTTCAGTATGTACACGGTGCAATACGCGGAAGGATTGTGTCCCCTCTGACCGGCATGGAAATGCCCCATATTGATTTAGGGTCTGCTGGTTTGTACACCAAATCAAAGTTGATCTTGTCGTTGTCCAACAGTGCAGGGTTTGGTCGTAAACTTTGATGAAAAAAATGTTGTTGGGCTTTACTCAAAACCATATATGATCCAGCTAGCTCCTTCAAGGGATATTATACAAGGATTGCTACATAATGCGGCCTATAAAGATGCTAACAGTTTAAAACTAATAACAACTTAATAAGATGTTTTTCTGACTATTTTGTAGTATTTGCTTGCATAAATAATCATAACTTTGTTGCAGTCACCATTATTGTAGTATTCTATTCATATGGTGATGTTAAAACAATTAGAAACAATTTTCAGTGAACTTTGTATTATCAAGCATTTGCAGTATTTTCATGGTTAAAATCAATTAAAACAAGTAGAAACATGAGGACCATAGGCCCTGACAATAGTGATTGCTTCTGTCTGTCACATGACACTGCAGTAGTGTTTACTTCTGTCTGTCACATGACACTACAGTAATGTTTGCTTCTGTCTGTCACATGACACTGCAGTAGTGTTTACTTCTGTATGTCACATGACACTGCAGTAGTGTTTACTTCTGTCTGTCACAGGACACTGCAGTAATGTTTGCTTCTGTCTGTCACATGACACTGCAGTAGTGTTTACTTCTGTATGTCACACCACACTGCGGTAGTGTTTACTTCTGTATGTCACATGACACTGCGGTAGTGTTTACTTCTGTATGTCACACGACACTGCGGTAGTGTTTACTTCTGTATGTCACACGACACTGCGGTAGTGTTTACTTCTGTATGTCACATGACACTGCAGTAGGGTTTACTTCTGTATGTCACACGACACTGCGGTAGTGTTTACTTCTGTGTGTCACATGACACTGCGGTAATGTTTGCTCCTGTCTGTCACATGACACTGCAGTAGGGTTTACTTCTGTATGTCACACGACACTGCGGTAGTGTTTACTTCTGTGTGTCACACGACACTGCGGTAATGTTTGCTTCTGTCTGTCACATGACACTGCGGTAGTGTTTACTTCTGTATGTCACACGACACTGCGGTAGTGTTTACTTCTGTATGTCACACGACAATGCGGTAATGTTTGCTTCTGTCTGTCACATGACACTGCAGTAGTGTTTGCTTCTGTCTGTCACATGACACTACAAACACTCATTAGAAAACAATAGAAAAACAGAGAAACAGTACTTAAAAAAAACAAAGGTACTTTAGGTAAAGATGACATATGGATGAAAAATTGCCTCCAAAATCAAGTACTAAATATGCCAAAAGTATACTGGTGGAACATCATCAGTTTAAAACTTAGAGAGGAAGGTAATAGCTAAATTAGATATAAAATCCTTCAATTCTACATGAATACCTAGTACAGTACTGCAATACAGTATGTACAGCCCAATGTATAACTCAGTGGTCTGAAGTTGTCTCATCTCAAATTCTAGAAGTTTACTGGCAAGTTGTAATAATGCAACTTAATAAACATCATGATAAATATATTATCTTGAAGATCATATCTAGGTCATTACTCTATATGTACATTAGTTCTATACCAGTGACTGATCATGTACATGTATATTTATATTTGTTATGTAACTTCTCATATCAGACAGCTAATATCTCTATATCTCTCTCTCTTCATTTCTTTTATCCTTTTTTGGGCCTCATTTTGTATTTTTTTACTTTCATGTCTTCTCAAACTATTTAACTGTTATTTCTTTTGCAATACTGTAAACATACTTTAGGTCCTCTCTGCAGGCATCTGACACACTATTTCCGCTCATAAGTTTGTACCCTAGGGCATCTTAACTTGTCAAAATGATTTCAATCTCATGAATATTTATAGCACTCCAAGTAGCTTTTAGCTAGTTCATACTTTTGAGTTTATACTTACTTCCAGCTGGATTTGTGCATTTGAATGCAACATATATGAAGAAGCTTTAAATTACTTGAAATGTTCCAAAAAGTTAAACATAAAAATACAATTGGATATTGTCTTGTTTCATTTTGTGCTCCTAAAATTTGTTTGGGTTGAATCAAGTCTATATGAAATTGTGATAATCTGGTTACTAGCTGTGGTGAGGAACTAGCTAGCCAGGATCAATATTAACTAGGCCTTTATGGTACTACTAAAGTTCTAAAGTAAATACTGTTATTAATTAAGTCACTTCAGTATAAAGCTGCTGTGAACAAATGTGTAAACAAATGGTTATGTTCTATACCTTGTCATGTCCTGGTTACTTTTGGTTTGTATTCTGGTGCACAGCTGTAAACCAGGCTGTGGAGTATGAGACTACCAGAATGTGGAAAAAAAACAATTGCTGCTTCTATCAAGTGCAGACTTGAAATACTGAGAATGTAAACTACAGTGGATGATGGATCTGATGATTTTGAAATTAGGGCAGAGCTGCTTATTGGTGGATGTACTAAGATCCCATAATAATTATACATTCTAGTCCTCTTCCTCTTCAATCAATCAATCAAGAAGAAGTCAAAACTTTTTCCGTTTAACTTTCCCAATTTGCATACTTGTGATGGACACTTCTACGAATTGTGCAAATCAAAATGTTGCGAGTGAAAAGAAATCATTATTTTATTCTCATCCATTTATCTTCATTTATTTGAGCATCTGAAAGGTTGTCTAGATAAATGTGTTAATCGATTGAAATTCCCCTCGTTTTGGAAAAATTGTGATCATGTGTACATGCAAACAACTGCTTTAAAGTCTCAATAAGTGTTTGCTTATGAATTTCAGAAAACATACTTCCGAAGAAGTAGATTCAATGTTCCTTATTCTAAATGCACTCTGACCAGGTGGGTTAAATGAGAGAAAAGCTGTCTCAATCGAAATAAAGTTATTTTCTGTTGCCCTTATGGCGCGAACGATTTACCGTAAAATCACTGCGACCGCCAATGTCAACATGTTCATCACTCAAATGTAAACAAACTAGTCTACACATACAGCCCTGATCAAGATATTAACGCAGACCTCTGAAAATGTCTGAAAACACATGTTTATTCATTTTTATGGAAGGAAATGACACAATTTTGCAAGTTACATTGGTGAGAATGAAAGAAATATACAAGAGCAGGGACCTTATGCCCATTATGGTTGAAACAAAAAAGAGAGATTTGATTGGCGCATGATCTGTTAGGCGGGGCTTGTAAATTTTTATTGAAATTTGTAAAATCTAATTGAATTGTTAATAAATCTGGCAAATTTTATTAACTCAAAATTTTTGATGACAGGTATCTCAATAAAAATAATGAATATAGATATAAAAATATGCATGGAACGACCGGTGTCATATTCACCGAACTTTTAGTGCAGTAAGCTGCAAAGGTCGAATTTTAAATTTGGCAAACACGTACTGAGACTTTAAGGGTGTGAAGACTCACGCAAAAAGAAACGTCTAATGCCGGTAATATGACCTAGTTTCGAATGAGGTGTAACAGAAGTGTTAAACACCACCATCGATCCCAGAAAATACACAGCTTGCTACCGTCGTTAATTAGACACTAGTGTACAGTCAGTACATACAGCTGCGGTCAATACCCACAGCACAGTGTATAAACAATACAGCGATGGATATCTCTGGTCCAGCTAAAGATAACAAGGTAACATGTTTCATTACTGTCTGCATTTTGTAGCGACACAAACAAAACGTCACTTGCGAGCAACAGAAAGTTAACTTTTTTCAGATGGCCGCACACGGTTTGGTGCGAGTCTTCAATGCCTTTAAGCTGTGACACCTTAGAACAATTATAAAGGTTACACATGTTTATTACATCACCTAAACCAGCTGCAGGCACGTATTGGTAAAGGAACATTGGTCAGCATCACTGTACAGTTTATGTTGCTACATGGTGTTTTATTTATTAACCTATAGAATTGCATGCATGGTTAGATATCTCAATAAACCATCAAGTTATATATATATCTGGTTGAAGACTGGATCTAACAATGAATCTTTTGTTAATGATTATAAAGTACTACACCCATCAGGAAGCCAATTAGTTGATTAATTACAATATTGCTCACCATAATATCATCTGGGAAAGATGAAATCTTACAATTGTCAGATGTGGCAAATCATGTTTTATTAATGATGAAATTATGAATTATAGAGTGTTAATGTGCCACCTTTGAACAGAACTTGCATATTGATTAATTATTGTTAATAACCCTGCCTTGTGGGTGTGAACATTGCTAGTTAATGGCCCATCAATCCACATATTATAGGTACAATCTTATGAAAGACAAAACTACACTTTTTTTTGTCTTTCCTGAGTGTAATTTTGGTCTATCCTGAGTGTGATTTTGGTCTTAAACTTAACACACAATATACAGTCTATTTTCAGTAACATGCAATATATTCTCATCATTATTAAAGGGTGTGAAGACTCGTGCAAAAAGAAACGTCTAATGCCGGTAATCTGACCTAGTTTCGAATGAGGTGTAACAGAAGTGTTAAACACCGCCATCAATCCCAGAAAATACACACACAGCTAATTGCTACCGCCGGTAAGTATACACTAGTGTACAGTCAGTACATAAAGCTAAGGTCAATACCCACAGCACAGTATACAAACGATACAGCGATGGACATCTCAGGTTCAGCTAAAGATAACAATTAAGGAATCACGTTTCATCACTGTCTGCATTTTGTAGCGACACAAACAATACGTCACTTGCAAGTAACAGAAAGTTAACTTTTTCAGATGGCTGCATGCGGTTTGGGGCTCAGTCTTCAACGCCTTTAAACACTCAATTGTCACATGTGTCACACAATCTGATCTGTGCATATCAAACAGTGTTCCCTGATAATGGATCTAGCTTCTTGTCAATAATTTTACAATTTTCTCAGAGCAAAATTGTTCTGTGCTAGAGTTATTCCTTACTGTATGCTGACTGTACTTAGAAAAATAAAAACAATTGGAAAGAAAGACATGCATGTATTTTGAGATAATAGTTACTCAGTTTTATAAGGTTTTTTTTTTTTAGTATGTTTTTATGAATTACATATTAGAAGAAAGAAATTTTAAGATAATTGTTAATCAGTTTTATAAGGATTTTGTTTTTAGGAAATACATTAGGAGAAAGAAATTTTAAGATAATTGTTAATCAGTTTTATAAGGGTCATTGTTTTTTTTTTTAGGAATTAGATTTCGACTTAATAAAATCCATCAAAGAGGTTTGAATAATTTCTAATCATATGATATTCCTAACGGAAGGATCTGTCATATAGTGATGGATTTTTGCCTAATATGACAGGTCACAGTCCCAGAAGGATGTCATTGACATACTGAACTGTATGCACTTTCTTAAACATTCTAGCTGTTACACAAATACTTACTTCCAATTGTTTTCAAACTATGTATTAGATACATAGCTTGCAAAATTAGATACATAGTTTGCAACTTGATACACATTAGTTAAATTGCAACAACAAGTATATCAGTGGTTTCAACCATACATTGAGTACATAGAATGAAGTCAAAAGGATGTATGTAGCTATGCATGCATGCTTTTGTTTAACAGCAAAAAATATAATTAATAACCTGGCCTATAATTAATAACCTGGCATCCTTCCATCCCATATCAACTCTTGTATGCGACCTCTGAATTATAAGTACCCAAACGTACTTCTATGACAAACAACTATTGTATGCTGCCTCTGAAACTTGAATACTCAGGCCATCTACAATGACAATCACTATGTATGCTGCCTCTGAAATATGAGTACACCAGCCTTTATCCATGACAATCAACTCTTGTATACCACCGCTGAAATATGAGTACACCAGCCTTTATTCATGGCAATCAACTTTTGTATACCACCTCTGAAATATGAGTACCCTAGCCTTAATCCATGACAATCAACTCTTGTATACTTCCGCTGAAATATGAGTACCCTAGCCTTTATCCATGTCAATCAACTCTTGTATACCACCGCTGAAATATGAGTACACCAGCCTTTATTCATGGCAATCAAATCTTGTATACTTCCGCTGAAATATGAGTACCCTAGCCTTAATCCTTGACTATCAACTCTTGTATACTACCGCTGAAATATGAGTACCCTAGCCTTAATCCATTACAATCAACTCTTGTATACTACCGCTGAAATATGAGTACCCTAGCCTTAATCCATTACAATCAACTCTTGTATACTACCGCTGAAATATGAGTACCCTAGCCTTAATCCATTACAATCAACTCTTGTATACCACCGCTGAAATATGAGTACCCTAGCCTTAATCCATTACAATCAACTCTTGTATACCACCTCTGAAGTATGATTACCCTAGCCTTAATCCTTGACTATCAACTCTTGTATACTACCGCTGAAATATGATTACACCAGCTTATGTCCATGGATGACAATCAACTCTTGCAGGCCACCTCTGAAATATGAGTACACCAGCCGTGACTGTATAGACGCTCTGCCACTGTGCAGACACACATCAAAGTGATAAGTTAACATTCAACCTGCAGGGTGGGTGTTCTATTGGTGTTAACATTCAACCTGGGTGGGTGTTCTATTGGTGTTAACATTCGACCTGGGTGGGTGGTCTATTGATGTTAACATTCAACCTTGGTGGGCGTTCTATTGGTTCTGCAGACACACATCAAAGTGACCTTGTCAGCTTGATATGCTCACCTGAGCAAACATTATTCATTTAGTAATTTGAATTCAAATGTCAATACATCCAGGGTCTCTTTAGTCTGTTTGAGTTTGCTAATCACCAATGTGACATATTTCTTTACCAATCACCTATGTTAATACACTTGTTTTATGAGTGTAACATGTCACACCTAGTGTATACACTTGACAAATATTGACATGGTGATATGTGACAACAGATTTACAATTAACAAGTTGTGTTGACTTCATATGCCCTGCACAGTGCAGAGAACCTCCAGGAATTCTCAAAGCAGCTGACACTTAAAAGAAGTTTGCCTTAATTGTATCTGTAACTTTACACACTTTGAATAAGGTTCAAATAGGTTAATAGAGTGACCAGGTGAGAAATCTTTGATGTGGTTCTCCCTGTTGAGTCACTTTACTCATAGTGCTTTGTCAGTCAGGGAATGGGGTTGCCAGAGTGGATCAAGTTGTTAGGGTTTCTTGCCCGGGCTCTATCCTGGGCGACTTTTCCTAAAAAAGTGTCTTTGTCAATGCATGGGTCATTGTCTGTATAAATATGTATTTTATATTTTCATTTCATGTATTAGTTATATTCTCATCAAGCTCAATCAAATTCATTTGTCAACTATAGGGTTTCATATAATTTGGATAGGCAGCTCCGGCCATTCTATTAAATAAATGAATGGCAATTACAAATTTAAGTTTTAAGTATATCAACAACATTTGTTAAAGTTCTTAATAATTTTACAATAATATATTTTGCATCATTTTCAGACATTAATGTTTAGAAACATTCTGGCACTTCTGTTACTTCGCTATTATTATTGAGAAATGAGTTAATACCAACTCTATTACAATACTTACATCAAGGATATACTAATTGCCACATACACATTCAAAAGTTTTGGACATTTACCAGATTATGAAACGGAAATGCAAAATTACTATATAAAGCACCTGTTAACCTGGTACGATAGAATGTCTGGCCCCCTACTGTAGATGTTATCTGTATATTTAGTAACTCATTGACTTATCTAGGATAGTTGACACCCAGGGCTGTTCCCTATATTGTCACCCCATGCAGGGGATTCTGTCCTGAAGCGAGGGGGTCTAAGAGGAAGGGGTGTCCCCTTTGCCGTTAAGAAAATGTAATTTCATGGCTTAAATGCAAATGGTGATATCTTTGGCAAAGCTTTGAACTGCATGATTACACAATGAGTTACAAAAATAGGGGATTTTTTTTTTTGGGGGGGGGGTTGGGGGAGGCTGTGATGTTGCAGCCCCTGAATAGAACCTGGGCAGACCCCCCTCCCCCCTGACCATTGCTAGTATGCCACTGAAGTATCTGTTCTGACTGCTCTCCAGCTGTGAAATATGATTTTTTTTATGATTACTTTTCAGAATGAAGGTCTAAATTACTTGCATTTATCCTGCTGCAGAAGGCTTGCTGTCTAGTAAAGATGGTGGATGTTAACTGGCACATATTCACTCTGTCCTTAGCAGTAAGCCTTGTTCCTTTAGTTGATGCTTCCAACTGTACTCTGTTTACCACAATGAACACATCAACTGGTTACGTCAAAGACGACTCCACAGGTAGGCCTACAGTATGATTCTGCATCAAGAGCGTCTGATCCACAGTTCTGACTTCTGATTATTTGTTAGCAGTAAGAGTGAGGTTTAGTTTGAATTGAAGGGTTTGTCATGAATTTGCGTGTGTGGGTGTGTGCGCGTGTGCGTGCGTTTGTTTTGTATTCTGACCGAGGACTTGAACAAAAGAATTCCAGGTCCTCGGATGTAATTTCTAAAGAATCACCACGTCCTCGGAAGAATTCTATTGTATGGGGTATTGTTAAGGTTAGGGTACGTGGATTTGAACAATGGAAAAAAACAATGGGGTCCTCGATCTGAATGTAAAACAAACATGTATGTGTGTGCATGTGTATACCCTAGCTTGTCAACACAATATCTCAAGTTGGGTAACCGTCTGCAGTTGTGATATATGGCTTCCCATAACTAGTACCAGAACCCGATTGTCTGGGGTGTAGGTCAGAGGTCCTTTGGGGTCAGCAGAGGGCAAAATGTGAAAATCTAAAGAACTTGAATATCAAAGGAGCTCATGTATACTTGGTAAGATATGGCATATTATGTGGGGTACAGATTTTACACCATTAGGGTAGCTCTGCAGAGATCATTTAAGGTCACCAGGGGTCAGAAACTTGAAATCCTTGTAAACACAATATATCCAGTTAGGAAACTTTATTTGCTATCATATAACTAGTACATGTGGCTTCCCTATAATGAGCACAAAAGACCTGTTGTTTTTGGTGGAGGTCATTCGGGGTCATCAAAGGTCACTATATGTAACGCCTGATAAACACAATTACCCATCACATAACTCATATTTGGCATGTGTCTTTCTTACAGTGAGTACAAGAATCCTATTATTTTTGGTGGATGTCAAAGACCATTTGGGGTCAGCAGAGGTCCAAATGTCAAGATATCAATGTATCTCATCAGGTTAACTATTACAAATGCAGATTCAGCTTTATCGTTTGTTAGAGCAGGGATCAATTCAGCATGCAAAATAAATTTACCAACAACAAACAAGGCCCTCTGTCTTTCTTTCAACATTGTGGTATTATGTCACAAGATTCCCTCCCAGCCACCAAATCATGTAAGCACTGACTCCTGTTAGATTAATACTATTTGCAGTATTAACCTCAGTCAGGGTCAGCTTGCAAACTACTCTTGTGCTGTAATGTATTTAAAGGCAAGAAACCCGCTGGGAGGGGTTTCGATCCCTCTGCAGGTTCATCATTCTGGGGAATATCAATTATCCATCGAGATGTTGTATTAAATGTTTATATGTAATTAGTACATTACAAGGTACACCATCTTTGAATATTGACTATTCATACAATATATATATATATATATATATATATATATATATATATATATATATATATATATATATATATATATATATATATATATATATATATATATATATATATATATATATATATATAAATGAGACTATATAGGGTACTAGTACAGGATGTTGTTGCATGCACACATAGTATACAGCATGGTTGTAATGACTGGTTATTCATTAGTATGCTATAAATTAAAGGTAAACTGAAAGCATTGAATATTGACTATTCATACAATATATAAATGAGACTATATATGGTACTAGGACAATATGTTGCTGCATGCACACATACTGTAGTATACAGCACGGTTGGAATGACTGGTTACATTAGTATGCTATACATTAAAGGTAAACTGAAAGCATTGAATATTGACTATTCATACAATATATAAATAAGACTATATAGGGTACTAGTACAGTATGTTGCTGCATGCACACATAGTATACAGCACGGTTGTAATGACTGGTTATTCATTAGTATGCTATACATTAAAGGTAAATGGAAAGCATTGAATATTGATTTAGCCATTTTTTTGTTTCTTCCTCACACAGGAATTCACTTTTTCTTTGGTGTTGGACCTGCTATGAAGAGTATATCTCTATCCTGGTTTGTGCCAAATTCCCATCTTTCCTTGCTGAACAGTAGCAGCATATCGTTCTCGATAAATATAAATGTGGAACCTGGAATTTGGTACAGGTATGTTCCACAGTTTGCACTATACTGTATGCAAAGCTGTCACACCTGAGTTGCTTCTTCTCCATTTTTGTTTGTTTGTGTAAAAACTCATTGTAGTTGGTACAGATGTAATAATATTAGGATATCAACCTTCACTACAAATATGAAGCTGCATTCTACAATAAAATATCAAACTTCACTAGTTATAGCTGCATTCTAGACTAGAAAATCAAACTTCACTAGCTATTGCTGCATCCTACAATATGATATTCACCTCCACTAGCTATAGCCTCATTCTACAATTAGGATATCCACCTCCAATAACTATAACCACATTCTACAATTGGATATCCAACTCCACTAGCTATAGCTGCATTCTACAATAGGATATCCACCTCCACTAGCTAAAGCCTCATTCTACAATATATCCACCTTCCTAGGCTAGCTCTAGCCTCACCCTACAATAGGATATCCACCTCCGGTAGCTAGAGCCTCATTCTACAATATATCCACCTTTCCTATCTCTATCCTCACCCTACAATAGGATATTCATTATTCACCTCCACTAGCTATAGTTACATTCTACAATATCTACCTCCAATAGCAATAGCCTCATTCTACAATTGGATATTCACCTCCAATAGCTATAACTGCATTCTACAATAGGATATCCACCTCCAATAGCTATAGCTGAATTCTACAATAGGATATTCACCTCCACTATCATCAGCTGCATTCTACAATAGGATATCCACCTCATCTAATTTACTTCTGTTTCTACATCCCTCATTCACATCCATGTCTTACTTTACCTCTATTGATACATCCTCCCATTTACATCTAATTTACCTCTGTTTGTACAACCCCCCCCCCCCCCTACTCACATCCATTTCTTATATTACCTCTCTTGATACATCCTCCCATTCACATCTAATTTCCTCTGTTTGTACATATTCCCATACACATCTAATTTACCTCTGTTGGTAGACCCCCCCCCCCAACCCATACTCATCTAATTTACCTCTGTTGGTACAACCCTGTCATAGCTTCCTTCCACTCACTATCCTCAGTTAATCTGTCCAAGTTTGCTTTAGATTCTTTGTTGTATTGTCCAATGTATCTGTCCATCCATGTCTGTCCAGGCTTATAAATGTGTCCTTAGTCTGATTGCATTTCAGTTAGCCTGTTAAGAAGATCCTGCTAGGATCAAACTGTCATGCCTTCTAACTTTTATATTTTCCAAGACAGCTAGGCTTCTTGGAGTCAATATGCAGATCGCTAACCTTTTATCTCTCTTTCTCTTTTTCTTAGTCTGACCACCAGTGAAGTTAATGGCAGCATTACCATTCCAAGTAACACTACAATACACTTCATGGGGTTAGAGTTAACATGGCAAGGTAGAACAAGCAGACGTTACTGTTGTAATGTTATGGAATGCAGTAAGTTATATATTTCGTTTAAACTGCTGTTTTCACTCTTAAGAGATAGATAGGCAGTATATATATTTTTATGATGGCAATTGACTCACAATGCAAATGCTTTAAATATCAAAATCATTACACATTAGCAAATGATTTCTCTTATTTTACTGGAAGGCTTAGCGGATCAGCATCATCATCTTACAGTGTTAAAGGCATTGAAGACTCGCTCCAAACAGCGTGCCGCCCTTTTCAAAAAGTTAACTTTCCGTTGCTTGCAAGTGAAGTTTTTCTCTTGCTGCTACAAAATGCAGACAGTAATGAAACGTGATACCTTGTTATCTTAAGCTGGACCTGAGATGTCCATTTGCTGTATCATTTGTACACTGTGCTCTGGGTATTGACCGCAGCTGTATGTATTGACTGTACACTAGCTTCTAATTACCAAGGGTAGCAAGCTGTGTGTGTATTTTCTGGGATCGATGGTGGTGTCCAACACTTCTGTTACACCGCATTTGAAAACTCGGTCAGATTACCGGCATGAGACATTTCTTTTTGTGCGAGACTTCACACCCTTTAAACATTTTATAACTTACACTTTATATTCAAAGCATATCATCAGAAATTTCTGAGTGGAAATTTTGTGTATTTTGTATATTTTGTTTATAGTGTAACTATGTAGCTTGGTATAGTATATAGTGTACTTTTATAGCTTAGCACACTATATATTGTACTTTTATGCTACATACGTACATGACATAGCAAGATAGTAATGTCTATTTTAACTTAGTGACATCTGTAGAATGGATAATGTACATGACATTTCAAGATAGTAATGTCTGTTAACTTAGTGACATCTGTAGAATGGATAACGTATATGACATAGCAAGATAGTAATTGTTTATTAACTTAGTGACATCTATTGAAAGAATAACATACATGACTTAGCAAGATAGTAATGTCCATTAACTTAGTGACATCTGTAGAATGGATAACGTACATGAGAAGATTGAGAAGATGAGATACATGATACATGAGAAGATGAGAAGACTTTTTAACTTAGTGACATCTGTAGAATGGATAACGTACATGACTTAGCAAGATAGTAATGTCTATTAACTTAGTGACATCTGTAGAATGGATAACGTACATGACTTAGCAAGATAGTAATGTCTATTAACTTAGTGACATCTGTAGAATGGATAACGTACATGACTTAGCAAGATAGTAATGTCTATTAACTTAGTGACATCTGTAGAATGGATAACGTACATGACTTAGCAAGATAGTAATGTCTATTAACTTAGTGACATCTGTAGAATGGATAACGTACATGACTTAGCAAGATAGTAATGTCTATTAACTTAGTGACATCTGTAGAATGGATAACGTACATGACTTAGCAAGATAGTAATGTCTGTTAACTTAGTGACATCTGTAGAATGGATAACGTACATGACTTAGCAAGATAGTAATGTCTATTAACTTAGTGACATCTGTAGAATGGATAACATACATGAGAAGATAGCAATGTCTATTAACTTAGTGACATCTGTAGAATGGATAACGTACATGAGAAGATAGCAATGTCTATTAACTTAGTGACATCTGTAGAATGGATAACGTACATGAGAAGATAGCAATGTCTATTAACTTAGTGACATCTGTAGAATGGATAACGTACATAACTTAGCAATATAGTAATGTCTATTATGTAGAGATGACTTACAACCTGTACAGAAGTCTACATTATCCTCAGATCAGATCTGCCAATATGTGTTTTTTTTTCTTCCATCCTTTGTTACTCTTTGCTGTAATAGTTATCTTACCACCACCTGAGTTGAATATCTCCGCGGAGACCAGAGATTGTGACAGTGGCAAATGTACTGTCACAATTAAAGGCAGTGGAATGGGAGTACCATCGGAGTACTTTGTTAACTGTGCCATTAAGTATTGGCAGAGTACTGGTGCGAACCCTTCTGCAATCAAAATTGAGGTTTGTACTGTAGTTTTAAAGACATTTCATATTAGTTTCAGATCCTAATCAAATCATTATCATCAATATCATCACCATCACCATCTACCTCACCATCACCAACACCACCATCGTCACCATCACCACCATCACCATCATCTTCACCATCATCCCCACCACCATCATCATTACCATCACCATCGTCATCGTCATCGTCATCATCATCACCACCATCACCATCACCATCACCATAATCACCATGCATCGCCATGACCATCATCACCACCATCACCTTCACCATCACCACCATCACCACCACCATCACCACCACCATCACCATCACCACCACCACCATGTTCATCACCACCACCATAAAAATCATCTTTCAGTTATTACGTGTCCATTATCACATGTCCATCAGATTAATATAGCTGCCTAAATTATTGCTTGCAGTGGCTGGACATGTAATAATAGTTGCTATTGTGGCCAGGTGTGTTGTATTCTAAACTGTAGATTATAGCACTGTTGCACAACAGAATATAAAATACAAATTTAGGATTAATTGATGTTGCTGGTCTTGGTTGAAGTGGGTTCAAAAGATGAGCCAAAGGTCTCGACTGGATTTTGAAATATTCAATGTATCTTAATTAATTTATCCGAGAAAACTAAAACAAAACAAATAAGTGACACAATATTCAAATAAAAAATATATGTTACAAAGATATAGCCATGTGGTACAAACATACGTGCAGTGACTACTACTGTTAATTATGGCACTCTTAAGAAACATACAAAAGATTATTCTACCAAAAGTTTGTTGTCCAATTGGATTACAACGTACATATATAGAGAATACAAACAATGAATGTACCTCCTTGGGCTCCCTTTACCCCACCATTACAAATATCAGTGCTCATCATTAAAAGTAAAAATTGCCACGCTTGTGTAGGGGGACAGCCTTGAAGGAGAAAGAATATGACTCTGTGATACTGTACATGGGTAGGTACGAGCTGAGTGCCCAAATAATAAACCACCCACATCAGAACAATACACGAATTACATTCCTGGACTCTGTGATATATGTGTTAGTACGAGCTGAGTGCCAGAATAATAACCACTCAGATCAGAACAATACACGAATTACATTCTTGAACTCTGTGATATATGGGTAAGTACTAGCTGAGTGCCCGAATAATAACCACTCACATCAGAACAACACACGAATTACATTCCTGAACTGCGGATAACAATGCCACGGTCTACATTCCCGTAATCACCATAATAATTCAACCCTAAATATAAATTAGCCCAAAGTGTAGACCATTGCAAGTTAGGACTAAGGATGTGCACAAGAATAGTTGTGGAAGGGGGGGGGGTGGGAGAGAAGGGGTTGGGGAGAGGGGTGGGAGAGCATCTTCTCTATGAAAATGGAAAACATATTTCTTTATCCCACAAACCATCATTAATTGGATAAAGTGTAATGTAGGCCTACCCTGAGGCTGCTGGTATTGTTGGTACAGTAGCTCTCACATGCCATTTGAAGTCAACAGAGGTAAAAAAAGACAGTAATATTGTGTATGTACGATTGATTTGCTTGAATTTAACCCAAATTGTGAAGGTCAGAGGTGCAATATTGTTGAAAGCTGATAAACTTGGTATATATCCTTTGATCATAGTTTACTATTTAGTTGTAACTCCTTGTCTAAATTAATCAAATCAACAACTAGTTAATACTTATGGCACATGTGCCAAAGTGATTAACCAGCTTTATTACCTGGAAGTTTAACCACTGGGAGTTGCAGGGTATGATCACTGAAAGGGGCATGCATGTGCTATAATTTAAATCAGGTTGCCTTGCCTCCTGGGGGCAAAGTTTTCTGTAAGCTATATTAAATCAGAGCCAGCTGTTTCATTTTGATTTCTCAGTGCAAGGATTATCAGACGTCATGTGCTCTGCCAAATCTGTTCCCATACAGGAAGTATCAAGTCCAGATGGGTTGTTTATACGCCTTTGCAAGACCACATGAAGGCAGGAGACAATGGTGTAGACCAGTTAACTTTACCACCCCAGAAATAGGTAAGTCTGCTTGATTTTAAACTATATGCAGGCTGTAGACGCACAATATGAATATTCATGTGTTGTAGACTGTCCAAAAGCTCAGACCTTGCAACTTTTTAAGAGTTTTAAGCTCAACTGAAGGCTTTCAGCTGCAGGGCTATAGCAATCATGCGATTCTGCCAAAATTTCTGTCCCTCTTTGCAACCGTGTTTGAATGACTGCCATTTTGTCATATTTTCGATTTGTCACATTCGATTTGGCTGAACTTTCTTGAGTGGTTTGTGTGAGTTAGGTTTACGTACATGCGTCTGTTGTCTATTCATTGGAATCAGTGAAGCAGAACTACAGCTCCTCTAGCTGTCTTCCCTAAATATGCAAAGTGGGCGGAGCTAGAGTCTACTTGAGGAGTTTAGGACTGCGCTTCCAGAGTGAGCAGTGGTTTTTAACTTCCTTTTGTTAGGATGACCATAGGCTGATAACTGATTTAGGGTTTGGTTATCAATTGAAATAGGAATCCTTTGGACCAGCATTGAAATCAACATTTCTGGCCAATCCAATAATGCATCATATGGCAGCTAGAACCATTCAGAATTATAGGCTAGGCCTAGTCTAGTGTCATGGTTATATGAGAAGTGTGGCCTAGCTAGTCAACAGCATAGTCACTCTTGTTGCAACTGCCGTGACCGCCCTGAATCTCTGTGACAGGTTTTGAAGAGACCTTTTCATTCCTCATCACTCTATATTTTCAAATAATATCATGTCAGTTACAAAAAAAAAAGAAAAATCAATTTAGTAATCATCGCACACAAATAGTTTTGTTGATCATCGTTCCCTTCCAATGTTTCTTCTGCAGTAAAAATGTACATTTGGATTTTGTACGATAGGCTTCCATATGGTTGTACACAAAACATGATTAGTCAGGATCTCAATTCCTACAAATGTTATGAATTTGAACTTAGTTTTTTCTTTTTTCGGGTAATCTATACAGTGTCTTGTGCTGGACCATGTTTATATTACACTGCCCTCCCATGAGCTGCATGTGGGATGGGGTGAGCCCATGTGTATGGGGGATGGGGTGAGCCCATGTGTATGGGGGTTGGGATGAGCCCATATGTATGGGTGATGGGGTGATTGCATGGGAGATGGGATGAGCCAATGTGTATGGGGGATGGGGTGAGACCATGTGTATGGGACATGGTTGAGTGCATGGGTGTTAGGTGTGCCCAAATGTATGGGGGGGATAGGGTGAACCTGCATGTGTATAGGGATGGGGAGAGTGTATGTTTATGGGGATGGGATGAGCACATGTGCATGGGGGATGGGATGAGCCAATGTGTATAGGGGATGGGGTGTTAAGTGATGGGGATGTCTCTTAATACTGGACACAAAGTTTGTGGCAGGAAGTCTTTATTGGACACAAGTTTAGTGGCGGGAAGTCTTTATTGGACAGGTGAGAAGTACGAGCCTTAATATTGACCAATCAAGTCGAATTTTATATCACTAGAGAGAGGAGTCAACAAACTTTTCTTTGGCATAGGAATGAAATTGGTTATGCAATCATTCTCCCAGCAAGCACTATGTAAGCATCGAGAGATAGGGACATTTGAAGACGTTCACTGCTTTCTGTAGTGGTTTTTACTTTCTCAGATTAAAGAGTACGCATAATAAAAAAGGACACATGATTGTAAAGATGACACAACATTCTTCAAAATGACATAAGTTTTCTGAGTGCTATACTTAGGAAGTTATGAAAGAGTTAGGGCAAAATGTGCTTATTTTGTAGCGATATTTGCTGCGTAAAGGGATGTTTTGTGCCAGGGAATCCATATGATATGTCTGTTTACTCCCTTGTAGTGTAAAAACAGATCAGGCGCGTAGCCAGGAATTTGCCAAGGGAGGGGCGAAACTGTAGAATCGGCATTGCAAACTATCTAAGCGTAGCGCCACCACGGTTGGCGTGAAGCGTACAAGAAACTTTTGGCTGTAAAAGCCTCCCAGATCGCTGGAAATGGCACTTCCCAGGCCTTGTAAGTTGCATCTTAGCATTTTCTCTTTTGAAAATACTAGCGATATCATAAAAACATTAAAAATTTAAAAAAAAAAATATGCTCAAGGGGGGGCGGCTGCCCCCTTCGCCCCCCCCTCGGCTACGCGCCTGAAACAGATTAATAAAAGAAATCTGCGTTGTTGATGTGGCCTATAATGCCGCCTATGTTGTTTCTTGTAAATTTGAAGGTCAAAGGAGCGTTTTCCCAAATCTGCTGAGATGTTGTGGATATAAAGTTTGAATTGTGGTGAATCAAAGTTATTTTATAGGAAATATATTTTTGTCATTATGTGAGGGCCCAAAACAGGGCGTTCTGTAGTGTTTTCAGTTATGATGAAATGTAGGCCACAGATCACAGGAAATGATGATGAAATTTGTTTTGTTACTTTTTATAGTATTCATGCATTGTTGTGAGTAGCAAAATGTCCTCCATCTTAATTTTCCTGTCATTTTGGGAAATAAGTCTGCCTGTTGGAGACTTGATCAAGCCAAATACTGAGTTGTTATGCAGGCTTCCTATCTAGTTCGATGTCATCTCTGTAGAAGGACTACTTGGCAGGTTTGCATTTAATCTTCTCCACAGTTTGTGTGTTTAATACAACATTTAAGAATGACCTTTATTGTTGGAGTCGAATCCCATTTCTATTCTTTTAACATATCTCTGTGGTATGTCGATTTTAAACAAGTTGCTGGTCATTCTATTATTGCATGGGTGCAATTTCGTGAGCAATTTTGGGTCAGCACTATTCTCACATTTTAGCAGATTTATCAAAGGAATCCTGTTTTTTACTTTTTTATTGTTCCATTATTGTATGAATGAAGAGTATTAAGTGCATAAACTGTGTTGGTTCATTGTTTTTGCAATGGTGCATAGTGTTTCCCTTAAGTTATAAGTACAATGATCTATGTTGCATAAAATAAGGTCATGACAGGGTTGGAATACAACTTTCTAACATTGTAATAAACTATGTCTGCTAAGGCAATGAAGAAAGTAGATGGGAGGAAAGGAAATGACATCGTTATCACGCCTATGTCTTAGAATTGTTTGCTCAAACAAATGGATAAACTGCTCAGAAATATTGCCATTTCACCAATTAATTTCTCAAATGGAAGTTGAATTAGCTGTACTTCTGCAGTTCATTAATGCATAAAGTGCGGTTAACAAAAAAGAAATGTTGATTGAAAGTGAAATATTTATATTATGATATATAACCGCTTCTATAATTTGCAAAAGGTCTTATTTTTGTTAATTTGAAAATCAAATATTTGTTAAGTAATAGGAAATTGTCCAAATTAATGAAATGGTATTGTCTGTTTCATGCAAACCTTGCTGCCTCTCCTCCTGGATGTTAATTAATAACTTTTTGCTTTTAATATGTTGTCATTATTCACAGCTCCAGGATGCTTGATTAATTCCTTTTTTCCTTTTAATACGTTGTCATTATTCACAGCTCCAGGTACTGTCGTAAATCCTACAGATGTAGAAGTTGTTTCTGGTTCGAACCGATCAGTTCTGATAAGATGGCAGCCGGTAAGCTTTCTGCCCTAGAATCTACTTATTTTGCTCTTAACCACAGAATTGGGAACGGTTTCAATAGACATTTTTCGATAGACATTTCTCATTTATTCTTCATCTTTGAAGTCATATATGCAATAATGATAGGCATTTCTCATGTATTCTTCATCTTTGAAGTCATATATGCAATAATGATAGGCATTTCTCATTTATTCTTCATCTTTGAAGTCATATATGCAATAATGATAGGCATTTTCATGTATTCTTCATCTTTGAAGTCCTATATGCTATATTGGTAGACATTTCTCATTTATTCTTCATCTTTGAAGTCCTATATGCTATAATGATAGGCATTTCTCATTTATTCTTCATCTTTGAAGTCATATATGCTATAATGATAGGCATTTTCATGTATTCTTCATCTTTGAAGTCCTATATGCTTTAATGATAGGCATTTCTCATTTATTCTTCATCTTTGAAGTCCTATATGCTATATTGGTAGACATTTCTCATGTATTCTTCATCTTTGAAGTCCTATATGCTATATTGGTAGACATTTCTCATTTATTCTTCATCTTTGAAGTCCTATATGCTATAATGATAGGCATTTCTCATTTATTCTTCATCTTTGAAGTCATATATGCAATAATGATAGGCATTTCTCATGTATTCTTCATCTTTGAGTCATATATGCTATAATGATAGGCATTTCTCATTTATTCTTCATCTTTGAAGTCCTATATGCTATATTGGTAGACATTTCTCATTTATTCTTCATCTTTGAAGTCATATATGCAATAATGATAGGCATTTCTCATTTATTCTTCATCTTTGAAGTCCTATATGCTATATTGGTAGACATTTCTCATGTATTCTTCATCTTTGAGTCATATATGCTTTAATGATAGGCATTTCTCATTTATTCTTCATCTTTGAAGTCCTATATGCTATATTGGTAGACATTTCTCATGTATTCTTCATCTTTGAGGTCATATATGCTATATTGATAGGCATTGCCTCTGCATGTTGCTCATCTCTTGACAGCCTGACGAAACATATGGAGCCGTACTATACTACACTGTGGCTTTAAAAGGGTCCGGAGATTGTGTGGATCACAAAGAACGATACAATACCACTGAACTGAACTTTACCTTCAATGGTGAGCATATCTGCACCTGGGAATTGAAATGACTGCTGCTCTTAACATATTTGGAATGAGTTTGTATGATAGCTGTTGAAAAGTGAAACAGCTATGGCATATTTGACATGTTGACTCAAGCAAGCAGTGACATGATACTCTCTTAAACATATACATTTTACATGTTGACTCAAGCAATCAGTGACATGATACTATCTTAAACATATACATTTCACATGTTGGCTCAGGCAATCAGTGACATGATACTATCTTAAACATATATATTTGACATGTTGACTCAAGCAATCAGTGACATGATACTATCTTAAACATATATATTTGACATGTTGACTCAAGCAATCAGTGACATGATACTATCTTAAACATATATATTTGACATGTTGACTCAGGCAATCAGTGACATGATACTATCTTAAACATATATATTTGACATGTTGACTCAAGCAATCAGTGACATGATACTATCTCAAACATATACATTTCACATGTTGACTCAAGCAATCAGTGACATGATACTATCTTAAACATATACATTTCACATGTTGACTCAAGCAACCAGTGACATGATACTATCTAAAACATATATATTTGACATGTTGACTCAAGCAACCAGTGACATGATACTTTTAAACATATACATTTCACATGTTGACTCAAGCAACCAGTGACATGATACTATCTTAAACATATATATTTGACATGTTGACTCAAGCAACCAGTGACATGATACTATCTTAAACATATATATTTGACATGTTGACTCAGGCAATCAGTGACATGATACTATCTTAAACATATATATTTGACATGTTGACTCAAGCAACCAGTGACATGATACTATCTTAAACATATATATTTAACAATCTGAGAGAAAAAACAAAACCTTCCAACTGATGACTTAATAGTTCATTGTAAAGACTGACTGTAAAAACTTATTCAATCAAGGAACTGGAATGGTGTATGTTTAATCATATTGTATTTCACACCAATATCCAAGTACTTTACAACATATTTTCACGCAAACAACTAAGATGTAAAACATTACCTTCTGTATTTTACCGATCCACCTATATTCACTGTATGTGCCAAGGTAGGAAGGCTTCTACAAACGAGTATGAGGGTATTTCACCAGTAATGAGGAACCAACTAATAATAGTGCATAGAACGAGGGTATTTACTACTAATGATGCATCAACTCATAATAGTGCATAGAAAGAGGGTATCTCGCTATAAATGATGCATCAACTAATAATAGTGCATAGAATGAGGGTAATTACTATTAATGATGCATCAACTAATAATAGTGCATAGAAATGGTTTATTTCACCATTAATGATGCATCAACTAAAAATAGTGCATAGAAAGAGGATATTTACTATTAATGATGCATCAACTAATAATTGTGCATAGAAAGAGGATATTCCACTATTAATGATGCATCAACTAATAATAGTCACATGTATAGAAAGAGGATCGATATCTCACTATTAATGATGCATCAACTAATAATAGTGCATAGAAAGAGGATATTTCACTATTAATGATGCATCAACTAATAATAGCGCATAGAAAGAAGGTATTTCACTATTAATGATGCATCAACTGATAAAAGAACATATACAGAGGGTTCAACTTATTAATTAGTCATAAAAGTTTGAATTCCTCTATGAATGACACATCTATGCTTGTGCACAGGATGTCTACTATAATCTTCTCTGATTGAGTTATGCTTTTTCCTGTAGGTTTAGCTTTTGAATGTCGGTACTCAGTCAACATTACAGCCTCCAATGGAGCCGGAGAAGGGCCTAAACAAATCCTGATTATTGAGAAGAACCAAAGTAAGCTACAATATCTTCTGGATTTTTATACTCTTCTGTACCCTAGACCCACCCTTATCCCACATCCCCAAAGTGAGCTGTATCATCTGATAGGCACATGTGGCTTACACCCACCCTTATCCCACATCACCAAGGTGAGCTGTATCATCTGGATAGGCACATATAGTTTAGACCCACCCGATTCCCACATCACCAAAGTCATTTCATTTCATTTCATTTATTTGTTTTTTCTCAATATACGGTACATTGTATGTCATACAAACGTTTACAGATATGAAATTGAGTATAAAGAGAAAGGAAGTGATCTAAAAACCTGAAAGGCTTATCGAGTAGAGCCACTCCCTAAAGAAGGAAAATAATTAAGTTATCAGAGTTAACGATATAAACAAACAAAGATTTCTAAAAAGTATTATGGATCAATAATCACTTATGTAAACCTCGCTTAATTGACTTTTAAAGGAACATGGTGACTGAGAATCATTTTGTATATGATCATGATGATTAAGTAGATAATTCCAGCAAGTGTTTGCCCGATAACGTATACTCTTTTTACCCAGGTTACTATGGGGAAAAAGTCTATGTATGTGACCAGCCTGTCTTGTATTATAATCATGGATTTCCCTATTAACAGTGAATAAATTTTTACATATGGGCGGATTATACCCATTAATAGAGCGATAAGCGAATGTAGCAAGATGAACTTTCACAAGGTCCGGTAATTTCAGTAGCTTAAGTGAGGCAAATAATTTACTAGTATGATCGTTATAGTCGGCAGAAGATATATGTCGAATAGCCCTTTTTTGAAGTACAAAAAGTTTCTTAATGTTATAAGCAGCCGTGCCAGACCAAACTGTAATGCAATAAGTAAGGTGAGGATAAATTAAAGTAAAATATAAAGAACGAAGAATATGTTTTGGTAAGTAGTGCTTCAATTTGGAAAGAATCCCAACGCCACGAGAAATATTTGTTGATATTGTATTTATGTGATGACGCCATGTCAGACCAGAATCAATAGTTACCCCTAGAAAAGTGGTAAAACACACTTTTTTTAGACTACTACCATGCATCTGTATGTCAGACAGAATATTCCTATTCCTACCTTCATTGAAAACAACATATTTTGTCTTACCTACATTTAAAGAAAGTTTGTTAGCTGAAAACCAAGCATGAAATTCATCAAGCACATGACAAACTCTAGCCCTCATTTCCACAGGATCCAAGCCAGAGAAAAAAATATTAGTATCATCAGCGAATGATATGATAGTACAATTATCTGACACATGACAAATATCATTTACATATATTATAAAAAGCAAGGGCCCCAATATAGATCCTTGTGGAACCCCACAAACAACATTCATGCAATCAGAATCCGTATGAAGACAATTTGTAAATTGTTTTCTGTTTGATAAATAGCTTCTAATCCAGTCTAGTCCTGTGCCTCTTATGCCATAATGTGACAATTTCATAAACAAAATACGGTGATCAATTGTATCAAACGCTTTGGACAAGTCCAAGAATACACCGACGGAAGTCATTTTATTATCTATGGCATCATACAATACCTCCAAGGCCTCAGTCAAAGCAAGTTCGGTTGAGTGTCCTGGCCGATACCCATATTGACTTTTGAACATAATATCATGTTTACTGATAAAATTATAAATACGATTATGAACTATTCTTTCAAAGATTTTAGAGAAGCCTGTTAGTACAGAAACTGGGCGATAATTACCTATAACATCGTGATCCCCTTCTTTGTAAACAGGGATAACTTTCGCAATTTTTATATGATCTGGGACAGTACCAGTTGCTAAGGATAAATTTATAATGTGAGTAAGAGGGTGAACAACGTAATGTAACACCTTTCTTAGTATTGAAGGCTTTATGCCATCGAAGCCGGCAGATTTATCTGGTTTCAAACAAGCAAGTGCAACTTTAAATACTTCACTCTCATTTGCAGGAGACATATAAAGGGTTGAAGGATTTGAATTTCTTAGGTAATGATTTGGATTAGTGTCACTATGAATATCTGACGCTAAGTTGGGCCCAACATTTATAAAGAAATCATTGAATGCGTTTGTAATCTGCTTAGGATCATTGGTTTTACCGTTGCTGACTTTCATCGTGTCGGGAATAGACGACTTACTTTTTCTATTATGTAATACATCATTGATTATTGCCCAAGTACGTTTAGAATTGCCACTGCAACTATTGAACTTATCAGAATAATACCGAGTTTTCGAAATACGAATAATGTGGGTCAATTTATTACGGTAAGTACGAAACTTGTCGGAATTGTCCATATTGGGGTTTTTCAACATCTTGCGATAGAGTTTATTTTTACGTTTGATTGATTGTAAAATACCAGTCGTTATCCAAGGATGACGCTTTTTACGACGCTTTGAGTTACTGATATAAATATATGGAAAGCATTCATCATAAATATTTTGAAAAACTGTAATGAAATTGTAATAAGCTACGTTCACGTCCTCAATAGAACATATAAAATTCCAGTCGGTATTATGTATTAAATTATTAAAATACGTAGTATTCTTGTCGGAATAGTTCCTAGCGTAGTAGCCAGAATCAGATTTACTCTGTTCTACTGAAGTTTGAATGAAAACGGGGAAGTGGTCACTTATATTCGTTAGTAGTATGCCAGGCGTGATATCAGTAATATTGTTGGTGAATATATTGTCAATAAGTGAGGCCACGGTTCCACTTACTCGAGTAGGCTTGGAAATTGTAGGGAAAAAATTGTTTGAAAACACAGTGTTTATGAAGTCAGAAGTTCCATTTTTTAGTAAATCAATATTAAAATCCCCCATGATATAACCATGTTTGTTCTCACTAGATATTGAATTGAGTATAATATTTATATATTCATTGAATGTAGATGTCAAACCCTGTGGAGGTCTATAGACTACTCCAAGGATTATATTATTCTTATTCATTGCTATTTCTATGAAAGTGCTTTCTATCGCCTCATTGAAAAAAGATATGTCAGTCCTTTTTACAAACGTATAATTATTCGATATAAAAAGACCAACACCACCACCTCTCTTGCTATCCCTGTGACTTTCTATAAAAGTATATTGATCTATTTGTAACAAAGGTGATATTTGGTCACTTAACCACGTCTCACTGAAGCCAATTATTGAGAACTCATGATTAAGAAGGGAAAGAAAGTCAATTATTGAGTTGAAGTTTTTGTTTAGGCTACGACTGTTTACATGAAACAGAGAGAATACATGAGGTTTACCAGTGAGTTGATTGAAGGAATCAATGTCAAAGTAGCGACAAAGACTAACAGGAACTTGTGAGTTTAGGTTTTGTGAGTCATAAAAATCATTATTCATGAACTGCGGACTTGGTGAGCTGTATCATCTGCATAGGCACATGTGGCTTACACCCACCCTTATCCCACATCACCAAGGTGAGCAGTATCATCTGATAGGCACATATATCTTAGACCCATCCTTATCCCACATCACCAAGGAGAGCTGTATCATCTGGATATATAAGGCACAGATAGCTTAGACCCACCCTTATCCCACATCACCACAGTGAGCTGTATCATCTGATAGGCACATATAGTTTAGACCCACCCGATTCCCACATCACCAAAGTGAGCTGTATCATCTGCATAGGCACATGTGGCTTACACCCACCCTTATCCCACATCACCAAGGTGAGCAGTATCATCTGATAGGCACATATATCTTAGACCCATCCTTATCCCACATCACCAAGGAGAGCTGTATCATCTGGATATATAAGGCACAGATAGCTTAGACCCACCCTTATCCCACATCACCACAGTGAGCTGTATCATCTGATAGGCACATATAGCTTAGACCCACCCTTATCCCACATCACCACCGTGAGCTGTATCATCTGATAGGCACATGTGGAATACACCCACCCTTATCCCACATCACCAAGGTGAGCTGTATCATCTGGATAGGCACATACAGTTTAGACCCACCCGTATCCCATATCACCAAGGTGAGCTGTATCATCTGGATAGGCACAGATAGCTTAGACCCACCCTTATCCCACATCACCAAGGTGAGCTGTATCATCTGGATATATAAGGCACAGATAGCTTAGACCCACCCTTATCCCAGATCACCACAGTGAACTGTACATATCACTAATGTAGAGGTTTATTTGTTATATAATATCTACCCACTGCTATATCATTAAATAAGGGGTTAATCAACGGTCTAGTGTGCGTTACTCACAGGATTAATACACGATCGGGGGCCGGATAATGCAAGCGAGGCAAAAGGGCGGAGCCCGAGTGCATCCAGCGATAGCATTAACACCCGGAGTGCATTAATCATGTGAGTAACGCACGCTAGACCGTTGATTAACCCCGTTCAATCATACACTACCATTTGTGTGGGGGAAAAATCATAAAACAAAACATTTTTGGTTACATATAACCAAAGATTTATTAAAGTGATGCCCCGTAATTTTACCGTGCGTTACTCACAGGATTAACCACGGTCAGCTGACCTGAATGGACCAATAGGATTTAGGAATCTTTACTAAGTATGAATGAACATGATATATAACTCTGCTCTCAGAAACACCGTCTGAGCCTACCTTCGATGAAGTTACTGTGACGTCAACAACTGTGACACTCAGATGGAGTCCTCCTAAGAATCCTTTTGGAGCAATACGATACAACTTGACCCGGAAGATTGATGAAACAATTCTTGGAAGGTAAAACACAAAACTCCTGTCTCAACTAATTACAAAGAAAACAATTAAATTAACCTGCTTCTTATCTGGCCTTCTAGAACAAGGAAGAGAGAGCCTCTGTAGGCTTGTGTTTTCAATGTTTTTTCATATCTGCAGTTTAGAGAGAGTATATCCATTGACTTTGTATCACAAGATAAAAATATGTGATGGTTATAAACATTTATTTTCAATAATTCAGCTTAAACCTGCATTGAAGACGTTTAGCACCATAACTTTGAATAACATTCAGTGGTGATGACATGGTTAAGCACCAAGAACTGTTGGAGGGTATGGGGGGTGGGGGAGGGGGGGGGGAATGGATACAAAGTTGTCTGTACCATGTTTGAAAACTTATAAACACATATTTTATTTAACATTGTAATTGTAGTGTTCAGGTGCAGAATGGAGGGGGTTGACATGCAGGATTGGGGGTTAAGGTCATTAAAATTGTCACCAACAATGTAGCTGACACAATGAAAAAAATATCAAATACATATTTATCTGTACATGTTGTAATGTATTGTCGTTGTTCAATCTTACTACAGCGTTAATACCACATCTCTGGGGCCTGGCACTTTGGAAGCCGTTGTAAGGAATTACACATTTACTGATCTCCTACCATATACAATGTACACATTTCTCTTGAGAGTCAAGAACCATGCTAGACAGTCTAGAGGTGTTGAACAAACTGTTACTACCAAACAAGCTGGTAAGAATCATTTGTCTTTTCATATAAAAGCAAATTCAAGTCCTACCTTTGGTTTTTCTGTCGGTGGTTCGGCAGTTTCTTTTGTTCTACATCATCCAATCGTTTCTTCAATTTGATTTGAATTTCCTTCATTTCAAACTCTGGATCTATCGCTGCCTCTTGATCCATAAACATGTACAGGGGCGGCGATTTGTTTCAAATATTTGTGGGGGGGGGGACATGCCCACCCCGTCCCCCCATGATCGCTGCCCATAAACATGTAGAACATTGTTGATAATTTATATACAAAGACAGTAGATAACTGATGTTCTACTTGTTATGCTCATTTTGGTAACAATGCATTGTTCATAATAAATTAAACGTACTCAATCCATTCTTGATTTCTGTTAACATGTTTTATAATATACAAATTGATTGACTGGGAGGCTGCAATGGGTAGTTTTGGATTCCTGGGAAACATGTGAGGTTGCCCAACCAAAATCTATTTAGAATTACCAGAAAGGAAGGAAAAGGAACTCTTGGAGTGTTAGCTCAGTGGTTAACGCCGGTGCCTTTCAATCATAAGGTCCCCGGTTCGAGTCACTCCCAGATTAATGAATGTCGTCCAGTTACAGAGTTGTTGACAATTAACAATTGATAATCATGGACGTTAAATATGAATGTAAGTGACTGACTTCGGTCAGCTTGAGGCTTTGATAAGCCAATGAGGCTTCTTCGCCAGTTCCTGCTTGCAGGAGGATCTAATATACATACATACATACATACATACATACATACTCTGTTTTAAATTTGGAGCGTCGTTTTTTTCATATATATGAGCATACATTGAGGTATACCATTGTATGGTGTAATAGCTCAGTTGTTAGCACACAGCATTGACTTTGAAGTATAACATTTTATGTTGTAATAGCTCAGTTATTTAGCACACAGCATTGACTTTGAGGTCTACCATTGTATGGTGTAATAGCTTAGTTATTAGCACACAGCATTGACTTTGAGGTATACCATTGTATGGTGTAATAGCTCAGTTATTTAGCACACAGCATTGACTTTGAGGTCTACCATTGTATGGTGTAATAGCTTAGTTATTAGCACACAGCATTGACTTAGAGGTATACCATTGTATGGTGTAATAGCTTAGTTATTAGCACACAGCATTGACTTTGAGGTATAACATTGTATGGTGTAATAGCTCAGTTGTTAGCACACATCATTGACTTTGAGGTATAACATTGTATGGTGTAATAGCTCAGTTGTTAGCACACAGCATTGACTTTGAGGTATACCATTGTATGGTGTAATAGCTCAGTTTGTTAGCACACAGCATTGACTTTGAGGTATACCATTGTATGGTGTAATAGCTCAGTTATTTAGCACACAGCATTGACTTTGAGGTCTACCATTGTATGGTGTTATAGCTCAGTTTGTTAGGACACAGCATTGACTTTGAGGTATACCATTGTATGGTGTAATAGCTCAGTTATTTAGCACACAGCATTGACTTTGAGGCATACCATTGTCAGTTATTTAGCACACAGCATCGACTTTGAGGTATACCATTGTATGGTGTAATAGCTCAGTTATTTAGCACACAGCATTGACTTTTAGGTCTACCATTGTATGGTGTAATAGCTCAGTTATTAGCACACAGCATTGACTTTGAGGTCTACCATTGTATGGTGTAATAGCTTAGTTATTAGCACACAGCATTGACTTTGAGGTCTACCATTGTATGGTGTAATAGCTTAGTTATAAGCACACAGCATTGACTTTGAGGTCTACCATTGTAGGGTGTAATAGCTCAGTTGTTAGCACACAGCATTGACTTTTAGGTATAACATTGTATGGTGTAATAGCTCAGTTATTTAGCAAACAGCATTGACTTTGAGGTCTACCATTGTATGGTGTAATAGCTCAGTTATTTAGCACACAGCATTGACTTTGAGGTCTACCATTGTATGGTGTAATAGCTCAGTTATTTAGCACACAGCATCGACTTTGAGGTATAACATTGTATGGTGTAATAACTCAGTTTGTTAGCACACAGCATTGACTTTGAGGTATAACATTGTATGGTGTAATAGCTCAGTTTGTTAGCACACAGCATTGACTTAGAGGTATAACATTGTATGGTGTAATAGCTCAGTTGTTAGCACACAGCATTGACTTTGAGGTATAACATTGTATGGTGTAATAGCTCAGTTGTTAGCACACATCATTGACTTTGAGGTATAACATTGTATGGTGTAATAGCTCAGTTGTTAGCACACAGCATTGACTTTGAGGTATACCATTGTATGGTGTAATAGCTCAGTTTGTTAGCACACAGCATTGACTTTGAGGTATACCATTGTATGGTGTAATAGCTCAGTTATTTAGCACACAGCATTGACTTTGAGGTCTACCATTGTATGGTGTTATAGCTCAGTTTGTTAGGACACAGCATTGACTTTGAGGTATACCATTGTATGGTGTAATAGCTCAGTTATTTAGCACACAGCATTGACTTTGAGGCATACCATTGTCAGTTATTTAGCACACAGCATCGACTTTGAGGTATAACATTGTATGGTGTAATAGCTCAGTTATTTAGCACACAGCATTGACTTTGAGGTATAACATTGTATGGTGTAATAGCTCAGTTTGTTAGCACACGTACAGCATTGACTTTCATACCTTGCACAAAAGATCACATTTGTTTGTTCTTTATTCTGGAGATGATTTATGCAATATTGTCATATTATTTTGATCATCGACTTTGAGGTATAACATTGTATGGTGTAATAGCTCAGTTATTTAGCACACAGCATTGACTTTGAGGTATACCATTGTATGGTGTAATAGCTCAGTTTGTTAGCACACGTACAGCATTGACTTTCATACCTTGCACAAAAGATCACATTTGTTTGTTCTTTATTCTGAAGATGATTTATGCAATATTGTCATATTATTTTGAAGTGATTAAGTGTGTAGCCTACCTTCTAGTCCCATCAGCTGCTCCTGCTAATTTGATGGCAATCTCCAGACCAGGACACCCAACTGACCTTGCAGTGAATTGGAGTTCAGTACCAACCAATCAGAGTAATGGAATCATAACATCATACACCCTGTACTGGTGGATGATGTTTCACCCCAACAAAGGATGTCAGTATGAAACAGGTACCAAAAACAAGCAGATTGTATAAACATATCATGCCTTAAGTATGCATGTGTCCACTTGGTGTACCGTGTATATTCAGCAGGCCATCGCAATGCCATCTCTTACTCAGTTATGTTGACTTGGTATATAGGCCATTGCAGTGTCATCTCCTAAGTCAGTTATGTTGACTTGGTATATATAGTCTGCAGGCCATCGCAATGTCATCTCATAAGTCAGTTATGTTGACTTTGTATATATATTGAGCAGGCCATCGCAATGTCTTAGTCAGTTATGTTGACTTGGTATATAGGCCATTGCAATGGCCATCTCCTACGTCAGTTATTTTGACTTGGTATATATATTGAGCAGGCCATCGCAATGTCATCTCCTAAGTCAGTTATGTTGACTTGGTATATATATTCAGCAGGCCATCACAATGCCATCTCCTAAGTCAGTTATGTTGACTTGGTATATATATTCAGCAGGCCATCACAATGCCATCTCCTAAGTCAGTTATGTTGACTTGGTATATATAGTCAGCAGGCCATCGCAATGTCATCTCATAAGTCAGTTATGTTGACTTGGTATATGTATGTATGTATGTATGTATATATATTGAGCAGGCCATCACAATGCCATCTCCTAAGTCAGTTATGTTGACTTGGTATATATAGTCAGCAGGCCATCGCAATGTCATCTCATAAGTCAGTTATGTTGACTTGGTATATATATTCAGCAGGCCATCACAATGCCATCTCCTAAGTCAGTTATGTTGACTAGGTATATATATATTCAGCAGGCCATCGCAATGGCCATCTCCTAAGTCAGTTAAGTTGACTTGGCATATATATTGAGCAGGCCATCGCAATGGCCATCTCCTAAGTCAGTTATGTTGACTTGGTACAGTATATATATTGAGCAGGCCATCGCAATGCCATCTCCTAAGTCAGTTATGTTGACTTGGTATATATATTGAGCAGGCCATCACAATGCCATCTCCTAAGTCAGTTATGTTGACTAGGTATATATATATTCAGCAGGCCAACGCAATGGCCATCTCCTAAGTCAGTTAAGTTGACTTGGCATATATATTGAGCAGGCCATCGCAATGGCCATCTCCTAAGTCAGTTATGTTGACTTGGTATATATATTCAGCAGGCCATCACAATGCCATCTCCTAAGTCAGTTATGTTGACTAGGTATATATATATTCAGCAGGCCATGACAATGCCATCTCCTAAGTCAGTTAAGTTGACTTGGTACAGTATATATATTGAGCAGGCCATCGCAATGGCCATCTCCTAAGTCAGTTATGTTGACTAGGTATATATATATTCAGCAGGCCATGACAATGCCATCTCCTAAGTCAGTTAAGTTGACTTGGTACAGTATATATATTGAGCAGGCCATCACAATTCCATCTCCTAAGTCAGTTATGTTGACTAGGTATATATATATTCAACAGGCCATCGCAATGCATTTTCCTAAGTCAGTTATGTTGACTTGGTATATATATTGAGCAGGCCATCGCAATGGCATCTCCTAAGTCAGTTATTTTGACTTAGTATGTATAATCATCAGGCCAATGCAATTTTATCTCTCTTTCAGTTATGTTGACATAAGGTATGGTATATATGTGCTGCAACTGGTCATACCATATAGATGTGTTATTTTTATCTTGATAGGGACAAATGTCACAAAACTCAAACAGAACATAACAGATGGTCGACAGTCATACCTTATGAAAGGACTCAAGAGTAATTCTACTTATTGTGTAGCTATCACTGCATCTACCAGTGCTGGTGAGGGACCATGTACAACCGCATTTGGAAGAACTGTCAAGGGTAACTGCCATCATTTCATATTTCTTTCCCCTTCTCTCCCCATGTCAGATACCTGCCAGTGCCCCTTTCTCTGGCTACTTCACCATTGCCCTGTTAGCTACCTACCATGGCCCCTTTCTCTGGCTACATCACCCTCCCCCTGCTATACCAAGTTGCCCTCTCTCTGGCTACCTCACTCTTGCCCTGTCAGCTACCTACCAGTGCCCCTTTCTCTTGCTACTTCACCCTTGCCCTGTCAGCTACCTAACCAGTGCCCTTTTCTCTGGCTACTTCACCCTTGCCCTGTCAGCTACCTACCACTGCCCCTTTCTCTGGCTACTTCACCCTTACCCTGTCAGCTATGTCTAATTGCCATTTCTCTCGCAACTTAATTCATCCCATGTCAGACATCTACCACTGTATCCTCCTTTTGATCTACTTCACCTTTCCAATGTCCTTACAGTCACCTTCAAGTTCATACCACTGTTCCTGTCTTCCACATATTTCACACTTCCCATCACATTGACTGAATGTTAATTTACTTGGAAGTTATTCAGCAGCTGTTGAAGCCATGTTGAGTAGGGAATTGATGTATTATTATGAATAGGTTTTATGTGGTTCTTAACTGGGTATGTTAATTTACTTCATACATCTTGTATGTATCGGTATTTGAATGAGGTCCTTTTGGGATTTACATTTGCAACCAAACTTATTTCGTACAAGGAGAGTGTCAAATGGGATCTAAAGAAAATAAAACATTATTATATTTAGGAATTTCAGTTTCTGATATTACAAGATCAGAATACTTGTTTGTCTGTTTTCAAGCCCTGCAGTAAAATTCTTCTAGTTATCTGCTAATCTCTGTCTTCAAAGTTTACTGTGCAGCTTCATGACATAAATATTTCAGCACTCATGTTTATTCATAGGTTTCATCAACGTGGAAAATCTCAGCATAGTGGACACTAGCGCTGATTCTGTTTTCATAGAGTGGCAACTATCAGTAACAGCCAATCTTCAAGAAGTTGTTTCTGTTAACATCATGGTCGATGGTAGAGTGGTAGCCTCTCACGTAGCCAATCATTCATCATATCACCTAGAGCATCTTGTACATTACACCAGGTATAACATATCACTACAAGCCTGTTGGCTGGAGTACCAGCAACCAGATGGATGTGGACCTTATAGCCACATCATTGCCTTGACTAAAGCAGCAAGTAAGTATATATGTTCCTACCTGCAGACTCCACTTACACACCCCTTTCGCAGACAGTGGCGGAGCTAGGGGTATTGGTCAGTGGGGGGCGAGAATGGTCTGTAGGGGTGCTTTTGACACTATAAGCGGAGAGCCACCACAGGTTGGCGCAGAGCGTACAGATATTGTTTGAGTAAAGATACTCCCTAGATCGCTGGAAATGACCCTTTCCGGGCCTGGCTAATTTGCAGATGTGACAAATGTCAGTAGATAGATGAGAGCGCAATAAAAAAGTCAATAATTGCGAATAAGTAAAAAGTAGTAAAAAGCTGAAAAGGGCGCCAGCAGTACATTTGAGGTCCGTCAGGGGGGGGGGGGCGTCCGCCCCCTCTGACTGTATGGACGCTCCGCCACTAATCGCAGATATAATGAAAACGGTGTGAATTACAGGTTGAAGCCCAGCAAGACCATCGTAATTAAATGCTCACTCAACACAAATTCTATTCATTTTAGCTTTATGTCATTTTTGTCCTTAAGATCCCTTTTCTTGAAAATTCAAAATCTCTTCTTTGGTCTTCTCCAGAGCCCTCTGCTCCCCAGAATCTGTTTGTGGCAGATTTGGAAAATGGTTGGGTGAACCTCTCATGGGAGAGTCCTGCCTCTCCAAATGGTTACATATCGTCCTATCGAGTGGTTTACTATAGCGACACAAAACGAGAAGAGGTGACAACGAGCTTAACGTTTCAGGACTTACATCTTACATGCTCCAAGTTTTCAGCCACAAAATATGTCTTTGAAGTTTATGCTGTCAATACTGCGGAAGAATTGGAGGGTCCAGCGGTCACCAAACGAACCAAAGTTTGCACCAAGCATAAAGGTGAAGGCTTAAACTTCATTTTAATATGAAGACAAACTCTTTACATGTTGTGTAATTATGGTTGAGTATGCATGAGTTGATATTCATGGCAACATGTAGAACAAATTTAAGGTTTTCCAAGTGTATATAGGAGCAAAATGTTGTAAACATCATCTGGATGTTATACGTAGCTTCTCTAGCCATACTGTCTTCTTAATATGTTACATTTGATTTAATTTGTCTTTCTTCTTAATTACTGATGTGGATCTTGAATGTTTAATCTTTATATCTAACAGTAAAATTAAGAAATTTCTCAAGAGGAAGTCAAACTCTTGAAGTGATCACTGAAAATATGATGGAAGCACACCTTCGAGTATAAGTAAATAAATATATAAGTAAGTGACCAAGCAAGCTTCATTTGATTTAAAGGCATTGAAGACTCGCCCCAAACAGCGTGCGGCAATCTGAAAAAGTTAACTTTCTGTTGCTTGCATGTGACGTTTTGTTTGTGTCGCTACAAAATGCAGACAGTAATGAAACGTGATACCTTGTTATCTTTAGCTGGACCTGAGATGTCTATCGCTGTATTGTTTGTATACTATGCTGTGGGTATAGACCGCAGCTGTATGTACTGACTGTACACTAGTGTCTAATTACTGACGGTAGCAAGCTGTGTGTGTATTTTCTGGGATCGATGGTGATGTTTAACAATTCTGTTACACCTCATTCGAAACTAGGTCAGATTACCGGCATTAGATGTTTCTTTTTGCGCGACTCTTCACACCCTTTGAGATCAGTGCTATTAAAGCTGATGGTATGTAAAAAGGCTTATATACGAATGTTAAATTGTTTGATCAGTATCAGGGTATATGTAGATTCTGAAAATAGTGTGAGTATGGTACACTAATGAATGTTGTGATACAGTAAGTATGGTACACTAATGAATGTTGTGATACAGTGAATATGGTACACTAATGAATGTTGTGATACAGTGAGTATGGTAAATGAATGTTGTGATACAGTGAGTATGGTACACTAATGAATGTTGAGATACAGTGAATATGGTACACTAATGAATGTTGTGATACGGTGAAAATGTTACACTAATAAAGTTGTGATATAGTGAGTATGGTACACTAATGAATGTTACAATACAGTGAGTATGGTACACTAATGAATGTTGTGATACAGTGAGTATGGTACACTAATGAATGTTGTGATACAATGAGTATGGTACACTAATGAATGTTGTGATACAGTGAGTATGGTACACTAATGAATGTTGTGATACAGTGAGTATGGTATACTAATGAATGTTGTGATACAGTGAATATGGTACACTAATGAATGTTGTGATACAGTAAGTATGGTACACTAATGAATGTTGTGATACAGTGAATATGGTACACTAATGAATGTTGTGATACAGTGAGTATTGTAAATGAATGTTGTGATACAGTGAGTATGGTACACTAATGAATGTTGAGATACAGTGAATATGGTACACTAATGAATGTTGTGATACAGTGAGTATGGTAAATGAATGTTGTGATACAGTGAGTATGGTACACTAATGAATGTTGAGATACAGTGAATATGGTACACTAATGAATGTTGTGATACGGTGAAAATGTTACACTAATAAAGTTGTGATATAGTGAGTATGGTACACTAATGAATGTTACAATACAGTGAGTATGGTACACTAATGAATGTTGTGATACAGTGAGTATGGTACACTAATGAATGTTACAATACAGTGAGTATGGTAAATGAATGTTGTGATACAGTGAGTATGGTACACTAATGAATGTTGTGATACAGTGAGTATGGTACACTAATGAATGTTACAATACAGTGAGTATGGTACACTAATGAATGTTAAAATACAGTGAGTGTGGTACACTAATGAATGTTGTGATACAGTGAGTATGGTACACTAATGAATGTTACAATACAGTGAGTATGGTACACTAATGAATGTTGTGATACAGTGAGTATGGTACACTAATGAATGTTACAATACAGTGAGTATGGTACACTAATGAATGTTGTGATACAGTGAGTATGGTACACTAATGAATGTTGTGATACAGTGAGTATGGTACACTAATGAATGTAAGGATACAGTGAGTATGGTACACTAATGAATGTAAGGATGCAGTGAATATGGTACACTAATGAATGTAAGGATACAGTGAGTATGGTACACTAGTATGAATGTTGTGATACAGTGAATATGGTACACTAATGAATGTTGTGATACAGTGAATTTGGTACACCAATGAATGTAAGAATACAGTGAGTATGGTACACTAATGAATGTAAGGATACAGTGAGTATGGTACACTAGTATGAATGTTGTGATACAGTGAATATGGTACACTAATGAATGTAAGGATCGATACAGTGAGTATGGTACACTAATGAATGTAAGGATACAGTGATTATGGTACACTAATGAATGTAAGGATACAGTGATTATGGTACACTAATGAATGTAAGGATACAGTGAGTATGGTACACTAATGAATGTAAGGATACAGTAAGTACGGAACACTAATGAATGTTATGATACAGTGGGTATTGCTTGCTCAAGGGTTGAACTACAATAGAGATGTGAAATTTCTAATATGAATGAATAGTATTAAATGACTGTATTGTGGTACTATAGTGTTTCTAGACGGTGAAATTACTGATCATATTAATAGTTAAACATTCACTTGTAGACAGGTATCATAGAGTTTACTGTAATTTATTATTTATTTATTCTCAACAGTATTGAGTTTGGTCATTGCCATGGTGATTGTTCCCTGTTGTATCATCACCGCCTGTGGCTTGCTGGTTTGGTGGTGCATTTTCTACCCTAAACAGAAACTTGACATCAAGATAGTTAAAGCAATCAGTCATCCTAAGGTAAGTTGATATAGTTTGCGGATCAAGCTGGTTTGGTGGTGCATTTTCTACCCTAAACAGAAACTTGACATCAAGATAGTTAAAGCAATCAGTCATCCTAAGGTAAGTTGATATAGTTGGCGGATCAAGCTGGTTTGGTGGTGCATTTTCTACCCTAAACAGAAACTTGAAATCAAGATAGTTAAAGCAATCAGTCATCCTAAGGTAAGTTGATTTAGTTCGCGGATCGAGCTGGTTTGGTGGTGCATTTTCTACCCTAAACAGAAACTTGACATCAAGATAGTTAAAGCAATCAGTCATCCTAAGGTAAGTTGATATAGTTGGCGGATCGAGTTGGTTTGGTGGTGCATTTTCTACCCTAAACAGAAAACTTGACATCAAGATAGTTAAAGCAATCAGTCATCCTAAGGTAAGTTGATTTAGTTGGTGGATTGAGTAATGTGTTTGGCGTATAAAACATTGCCACTTCATTAACTTAAAGGATGCCATTCATTTATGGTACCACTGCTTCCATAACTGGCAAAACCTTGTCATATAGTCTGCTTAATTGCAAACCAAGCACAGGGGCGGGGCGGGTGGGGGGGGGGTCAGAGGGGGTGCAGCACTTGTTACCTATTTCTTTAGTAGATGTACATACTATGACTAGTCTACTTATTTCACAAATGTGCTGGATTTATAATTATTAACTGCTAAGGCTATTATATATTATAAAGCTTATTGCAGCTTTTGAATATTCAACAGACATAATCAGGTAAATCCCACAAACACTACAAACAGTAATTGCTGAAACACAAATTTCATCCACTGGGAATTCTCTTCTTTTTGTACATCAATATCTTTCACACCTAGTAATGATAGATATCAATTCTTATTTTACTAGCTGGGTTGGATTCAGACTTCTCAAGCTCATATTTTTTCATAAAACTGATCACCCCCTCCCCCCCCCACTGAATAAAAAACAAAACATATTTGTGATGCACAATTAATGGGTCACAGTTTTTGCACTTTCCTTTCTCTCTTGCTGCATAGAGTCATCAAATATATAACAAAAACTATGGAGATGAAAGTACCATTAATTAGCTATTACCTTACTTTTTATTTTTTGCATGGTTTTCAGATGTTTGCTTCAACTGGCAGACGCCCAGAGAAAGAAGTATTTGATACTCTGAAAGCTAAGCCCAAAGTCTTGGAAAGTGAAACGTACATGATCATGAAACCGGCCATGCACCACAACAGGAAGTTCAGCAAGGATAATAATTCATCCCAAGAATACCTGAAAATGTCGATGACATATATAAGTGATGCTACATGAAGAATGGGGAAGAATGGTGCCTACTGGTAATTAACACTTGATTAGAGGAGCAGAGGTTGTCAGGGATGCTTGTAATAAAGTTTGAGGCAATCGATAGAACATGTCCGCGGCTTGGGCGGGAGTGGTATGGAGGATAACAGACTAAGGGAGGATTATGGAGGGTTTACGAGGTGTATCATAAGTCAGCTGTCTCTCTGCTTTCACCTTGTGGCGGAGCTAAGGGTATTGGTCAGGGGGGCGAGAATGGTCTGTAGGGGCGCTTTCGACACTATCTAAGATACTCCCTAGATTGCTGGGAATGACCGTTTTTCCGGGCCTTGCTAATTTGTAGGTAAAGGAAGAATAAATAGGTGTCATCGCCATTTTGTCTGAAAATTACACCAACAAAATGTTACAATTGTCAATAGGTACAGTATTTGAGAGCGCAATAAAAAAGTTAATAATTGCGAATAAGTTAAAAGTGGTTAAAAGCTGGAAAGGGCGCAAGCAGTCCATTTGAGTCCGTCAGGGGGGGGGGGGGCATTCGCCCCCTCTGACTGTATGGACGCTCCGCCACTGGCCTGCTCTCAGAGATTGAGGTAACGAAAATTCAAACCGAAACACCCTTAGTTTGTCCAACACATTAATTGGAGGCATGTATAGGCAGATGCAGTGACCTTCCTGTACATTAGACTGTGTGCTGCGGTATATAATTTATGCAATCACTATGCCTAGCACAATTACTCTGTTGAGTATATGATCACATTACAGAGAATCAAGATGTAGGCACATTGCAACTGAACATTGCTATATATTAGTGTTTGCACGGGTTACCCGGGTACCCGGGTACCCACCCGACGCGATTCTATCCGGTTCCGAATTTAATACCCGAATCCTATGCGAAGTGTGAATGTTTTAAAAAAAAATGCAAACCGATGGTTAGGCAGATTTCCCATTGACTTAGTGTGTTGTTAGGCTACCATGATGTGGAAGATAACAGCAATAACGAAAGCTTCCCATAGATATCTTATAACTGCGTCACAATTTCAGCTAATAAACAGATGGCTAGGCTAGATTACCCCCATTGACTTAGTGTGGTGTTAGGCAACCATGTGGTCGGACGTAACAGCAATAACGAAAGAAATCCATGGATGTCTTATAACTGCGTCACAACTTCAGCAAATAAACAGATGGTTAGGCTTAGCTAGATTTCTCATTGACTTAGTGTGGTGTTAGGCTACAATATGGAAGAAATTATTATTTATTCATTCGTTTATTTTATAGAAGGAAAGGCTAACAAGGAATTTTACGAGATGTTTATGGATTATAGACGGGCTAACAAAAAAATAGTAATCGCAAGTGGCTTTTTACTAATCGTTTTTTTCCAAATGCGATCAAATTTGCGCGAATCGCGCAATCTCGCGGCTAATGCGAACCATGGGCCTGCATAATAGATTGTAGTAGTAGTAACAACTGTTTAAGAGCTAAATTGGATATTTATATGGTTTGATCCAATAGACGAGCACGAGCAAGCATAAGCAGCGACGGCAGTGCGATGTTAGTAGTAATGCTAATTACAATTAAATAATTAATTTATTAACAAGTTAATGAAAGAAACAAAAGCAAATTTTAAATTATTGAGTGAGGTTTTATACCTTATCTTACACCTACGTATTTGAACATGGAAACATTGTCAGTAGAGAATATAATGCATTTATTACAGCATCCAATATGTAATTTCTTGAAAATCGTGGTACACGAGGGTAAACAATTTTTCCGGGTACCCGGATACCCGACGGGTAACGGCCCTCGGGTACCCGGTTCCCGATTTTTGGACCCGTGTAAACACTACTATATATACATTTTGTCTGTTCTACATGTCTGTTGGCAGGCAATTTCTTTCACTAAAATAGCTCTTAAATTTTCTTCTTTGTAATTTATATAATTTTTTTTCAGTTTATTGTGGTTTCTTTCTCATATTGTGCAATTTCATTCCTTGTTCAAATTTTGTAGATAAAGGTGATTGTTGTTCTCATCAGTTCTTTGATTTTTTATGTAATTCGTCAGACATTCCTACAAATGTTTTATATTTCTGTTCATTTTGTACATAACAATTACTGCAGGCACTAAATTTGACAATTCATTTATCTGTCACATCCTCACTAATAGCTTGTAAACACTTCAGGACAATAATGTATATATATTTATAACTTCACCACTTGGTAGAAAATGTTTCCAGCTCAGTAAAAATATTTCTGAAATATCATGTGACCTTCTTATGTATAGATATTCAGTTTCACCGTTTGAAATGATAAAAAGGTGTGGTTTATGGAAGCTTAAAAGTGCCATCAACATAAGAAAAACTTTGCCCCATAAGTTGACATTTTTCAGTAAATTTTGTGGATAACAAGATAATATCTTACCAAAGATCAGAAAAAATGTTGGATTGCTTAGTTGCTTTTTTTCTGCAAAATGTTTAATTGACAACTTATCGTATCTTGTCAATTCAACATTTTCTGCAAAATGTTCAATTCTTCACTTCATTCCAATTGAGCTGTTGAACAATTTTCTGCAAAATGTTCTGTTGAACAATTTTCTGCAAAGTGTTTAATTGACAACTTATCGTATCTCATCAATTCTTCACTTCATGCCAACTGAGCAATTGAACAATTTACTGCAAAATGTTTAATTGACAACTTATCGTATCTCGTCAATTCAACATTTTGCTGCAAAATGTAAAATTCTTCACTTCATGCCAACTGAGCAATTGAAAATTTTTCTGCAAAATGTTTAATTGACAACTTATCGTATCTCGTCAATTCAACATTTTGCTGCAAAATGTTCAATTCTTCACTTCATTCCAATTGAGCTGTTGAACAATTTTCTGCAAAATGTTCTGTTGAACAATTTTCTGCAAAGTGTTTAATTGACAACTTATCGTATCTCGTCAATTCTTCACTTCATGCCAACTGAGCAATTGAACAATTTACTGCAAAATGTTTAATTGACAACTTATCGTATCTCGTCAATTCAACATTTTCTGCAAAATGTTCAATTCTTCACTTCATGCCAACTGAGCAATTGAACAATTTACTGTAAAATGTTTAATTGACAACTTATCGAATCTCGTCAATTCAACATTTTGCTGCAAAATGTTCAATTCTTCACTTCATGCCAACTGAGCAATTGAACAATTTTCTGCAAAATGTTTAATTGACAACTTATCGTATCTCGTCAATTCAACATTTTGCTGCAAAATGTTCAATTCTTCACTTCATGCCAACTGAGCAATTGAACAATTTTCTGCAAAATGTTTAATTGACAACTTATCGTATCTCGTCAATTCAACATTTTCTGCAAAATGTTCAATTCTTCACTTCATTCCAATTGAGCAATTGAACAATTTTCTGCAAAATGTTTAATTGACAACTTATCGTATCTCGTCAATTCTTCACTTCATGCAAACTGAGCAATTGAACAATTTACTGTAAAATGTTTAATTGACAACTTATCGAATCTCGTCAATTCAACATTTTGCTGCAAAATGTTCAATTCTTCACTTCATGCCAACTGAGCAATTGAACAATTTTCTGCAAAATGTTTAATTGACAACTTATCGTATCTCGTCAATTCAACATTTTCTGCAAAATGTTCAATTCTTCACTTCATTCCAATTGAGCAATTGAACAATTTTCTGCAAAATGTTTAATTGACAACTTATCGTATCTCGTCAATTCAACATTTTTCTGCAAAATGTTCAATTGTTCACTTCATTCCATCTGAGCAATTGAACAATTTTCTGCAAAATGTTTAATTGACAACTTATCGTATCTCGTCAATTCAACATTTTCTGCAAAATGTTCAATTCTTCACTTCATTCCAATTGAGCAATTGAACAATTTTCTGCAAAATGTTTAATTGACAACTTATCGTATCTCGTCAATTCAACATTTTTCTGCAAAATGTTCAATTGTTCACTTCATTCCATCTGAGCAATTGAACAATTTTCTGCAAAATGTTTAATTGACAACTTATCGTATCTCGTCAATTCAACATTTTGCTGCAAAATGTAAAATTTTTCACTTCATTCCATCTGAGCAATTGAACAATTTTCTGCAAAATGTTTAATTGACAACTTATCGTATCTCGTCAATTCAACATTTTGCTGCAAAATGTAAAATTCTTCACTTCATTCCATCTGAGCTGTTGAACAATTTTCTGCAAAATGTTTAATTGACAACTTATCGTATCTCGTCAATTCAACTTATTTCTGCAAAATGTTCAATTGTTCACTTCATTCCAATTGAGCAATTGAACAATTTTCTGCAAATGTTAAATTGACAACTTATCGTATCTCGTCAATTCAACATTTTCTGCAAAATGTTCAATTGTTCACTTCATTCCATCTGAGCAATTGAACAATTTTCTGCAAAATGTTTAATTGACAACTTATCGTATCTCGTCAATTCAACATTTTCTGCAAAATGTTCAATTCTTCACTTCATTCCAATTGAGCAATTGAACAATTTTCTGCAAAATGTTAAATTGACAACTTATCGTATCTCGTCAACTCAACATTTTCTGCAAAATGTTAAATTGTTTACTTCATTCCATCTGAGCAATTGAACAATTTTCTGCAAAATGTTTAATTGACAACTCATCGTATCTCGTCAATTCAACAATTTTCTGCAAAATGTTCAATTGTTTACTTCATTCCATCTGAGCAATTGAACAATTTCTGCAAATGTTTAATTGACAACTTATCGTATCTCGTCAATTCAACATTTTCTGCAAAATGTTCAATTCTTCACTTCATTCCATCTGAGCAATTGAACAATTTTCTGCAAAATGTTAAATTGACAACTTATCGTATCATGTCAATTCAACATTTTTCTGTAATATCCCTTTTTGAACTCACAAGACTGTATAGACTTTTTTAAAGGTTTTATTCTGATAATATTCTGAACCCTTAACCTTCACTCTAGCATAAGATAGTAAGTCTCTGTTCATGCAAAATCATTTGGCAGTTACATATGCTGATGTACAGCTGCCATGATCTTTGTAAAGAGAATGCTCGATGCCTTAAGCATCCATTTCAGAGAGAAGAGAAAATTTACATAAGTCCCCTGTGGGACCAAGTTACACCATTACTTGTAGCCTCAAAAGCATGAACAATTTACATGCTCAGATTCCTTACACATCAGCCAGGACATCTTTGATAGTTAATTTCCTCTGCTGCATATTGATCACAAGCTAGGTTTACAAGACTCTGAAAGGCCCCAGCACTCCTTTCCCAAAGTCATTTCTCCTCTTATCAAGTTAATGGTTATTATGAATATCTTGCTTTTAATACATGTCTCACAAGAGTTTTCTATATTATGAGTACTTTGAATAAGTTTTAATTAATTTGAGATGTACGGACAAGTTAATTACCTTGAATTTTCTGTTTTATATGCTTTGATGTACATTGTTGTTTAACATATAATTCATGTTACCAGTTTGCCTTAGTTCATACATACCTATTATGTTGTCATATTGTGCTCTATTGTACATCACGTTAACACAAACGTTAAATACTTTTTGTATCCAAATGGAACTTTTCTCATGATTTTGTGGATTTGAGCAAATGCATATCATTCCATGGTCTCATGGAAATCACAAGGTTGTAACAAAAATCACCCCTCCCTCCCTCCCTTACCTTAGTTAAATTGATAGTATCAGCAAATTCAATCGCCCCAGCCCTAACCCAGCCCCACCCCAGCCCTACCCTTCCCCATACAATGACCAGAAAAGATTAATTTAATTTAAGTTTTTTCACTGTCCGTGATTTTCCAACTCGATCATTACGATTTCAATATATATATATATATATATATATATATATAAATAGAGTTGGTTGGTTGGTGTCTATCTTGTCGTAGAGTGCTCTGTGCTCAGTGGACAGAGCGGAATATGTGTTGATACTAGTTGAGACTAGTGGAACACTAGTAGTTGTAACTCGGAGTTTCACGCGTTTTAGCGATCGTCAGACAACAGTTGTCAGACAAGAGATCGTCAGACAACAGTTGTCTGACGATCGCTAAAACGCGTGAAACTCCGAGTTACAACTACAAGTGTTCCACTAGTCTCAACTAGTATCAACACATATATATATAAATATATATGAAAATCGTAATGAGTTGGAAAATCAAGCACAGTGAAAAAACTTCCAGCATCAACCGGGATTCGAACCCGGGCCTCCCGCTTTGCACGCGTACACCCTAACCAACTAGGCCATGGACGCTGATTGTATGTCCAGACGTCCGAAACGGGTAAGGAAGGTCGTAATTCCACTGTAGGCGTTGTCACCTGTGTCGAACAATATATATCCCCAGTCTTTTTAAAGATTTGCTTTATTTGCTCCACTTTTTGTGATTACGTAATCGACCTGCCACGGTCGTAAACCGACCTCAAGCTCTAAAATTAGCCTGCATAGCTTTTTAACACCATTATGCTCTTCGTGAAAACACTGTGTGGAAATAGGTTAATGTCTACAGTGTAGTTAATTATAGAGCATTCACACAAAGACCATCATACAAGAAAAAATATGTGGCAGGCGTTGCAGACTAATTGGAAAAAAGAGGTCATTTTACGACCAAGGCAGGTATAGGTCGATTAAGTCATCTCACTAGCAAAATATTCCATGATAGTGTGCAATTATTGGGGTCTACACAGCAGACATTTAACTACAGTAGCTTTAGCTACTGTGAATATAGAAGTGTCAAATAATGAAAACAAAGCGCCCTCGAAAATACGCTTCCCGGCAGCTTCGTCCAAACTACCATCGGTAATGGAGTGGTGATCCACAAGTAAGTAAATTGTAATCACAAAGCAGACAACCTTCAAAAGTACACTCGCACATCGTCTTCAAAAACATTCACGGCTGCGATGCACGATAACGTTTTAGTCTTATTTCGTAAGATCTAATGCAACGAACAACATTGGTCTTTATCACTCCAGAATCAGGTCTTTATGTAAGAGACCATAGGAAATACAGACACTATTGGCGAACGTGTCGTGAAACAAACTGAGCACTGAAATTAAAATACGCGTCTTCACGCCCCGTGAAAAGTGGAAGCAGTGAGTGTGAGTACCGGTAAACGCAACACAACTTCGTCTTAGGCCAATGGCTTGCTTCATTTCAGCCAGTTCTCCAACATCCCCTTACTACACTCAAAAACGTCTTTGCGAGTACACTACGAGTAATAGCTACTCTCTTAAAACACCATCGAATATACAAATTACAATGTGTTTACAGACTTTTACGTGCAATCTGAGAAATTGCAGGCTTGAGACCCATATTTTAGGGCTAGGTATTCGCAGCATAAAACACTCGGGAAGTGCCGTTTCCGGCCATCTGGGGGTTTGAAAACCCAAAATTTTCTTGTACGCTCCGCGCCAACGATGGTGGCGCTCCGCTTAGATAGTCTCTACACATTAGCCCCCCCCTCCATAATTTTCCCGTTCCGCCGCGCCTGGAAGGGAGCCTCCTCCCCTTAGACCCCCCCAGGACGGCGATCCGTATCCACCTAAGTGCCCCCCATCAAATGCTGGTGCCCCCTGTGCCCCCAGACTGAAAAGTCTGGTGACGCCACTGGGTAGTGCCAGCTGCAGAGGTTAAAATATAATTTAAAACAAGATTCATAACAACTAGTTTCTGAATTTTACCCTTTGTAGGAAGGGCCTGCACCAATTGTTGTCCATTTGGATCAATATAGGCTAACACACAGTGGCGGAGATTTCTTGGCAGAAGTGGGGGGGGGGGGGGGTTGCAGGCCATTGATGAAATAAAAAGTCATAACTGCTGGCTCACTATCTAAGTGGAGTGCCACCATAAGTTGGCGCGAAGTGCACAAGAAATTTTTGGCAAATATTAATTGCCTCCCAGATTGCAGTAAATGGCACTGCCCAGGCCTTGAAAAGCTGCATTTAACCAGGGGGGTATGCAGGATTTTCTAACCCGGGGGACACGTATTACTATCTAAGCGGAGCGCCACCATTGGTTGGCGCGCAGCATACAAGCAAATTTCTGGTTTTGGTACCCCCAGATCACCGGAAATGGCACTTCTCGGGCTTGAAACTGACCAACCATATGTACACTTTTGCCTGAGAACCAAGTTTTTTTCAAATACTTTTTTTTTCATCTATAACCTTTTTGAAGATTGTCACCAGTCACACATCATGTTCGACTTCATCACATATCCTGTGGATCATTGCTTTTGTAGGTGATTCTTCATCGCGGCCCACAATATCCGTCAGCCCCATTGTTCAGAATTTGAAAATTCACAATTCTCGTGAATAAATTCACTTCAAAACATACCCATAATGTTGCACAAAATATCATCTATGGACAACCGATATAGAAAAACCCCCTTCAAAACCTAACAGACGGGTCAAAATTGCACGAGTATGATGAAGAATGTTGGTTAGGGAAATTTCGAAAATTCAGACGGCTACTAAAATATTTCGTTGAAGGAAATAAAAATATACCAGATATTTCCGAAACCGAACACTACACACATCGACAGTTGTCAGCATGGGCGCAGATCAGTCTTGGATAATGGTGGGGACGCGTGTCTGTTCTATGACACTAAGCGGAGGGCGACCATGGGTTCGCGCGTAGCGTACGACTTTTTGGGGCAAATATACCTCCCAGATCGCCGGAAATAACACTTCCCAGACCCAAAAATGCTCCAAAACCTCCTTAAATTTGAGATCACATGGCTTAGAAATTTAAGTTGGGGGAAACACATGGGCGTCTGCAGAAAAGAAAAATCAGGGGACAAATAATCCAAGTAGACTTTTGTATACGATGGGTCTGGGTCCTCTCCCAGAAAACAATTATAGACTGCCGCAAATGTGATTTTCTTCCAAAATTTAACAACTATGGATAAATGTAATAAAATGAGAACTGCTGCATGTCATTTGCACAGTGCTGGATCAAACTGCGCCAAAGTTCAATACAGGGAAATTTGCAATGCAGCGTTTTGTCAAGACAAATTGGTGGGGACACGGTATATCATGTCCCCACCACTGAAAAAGTTTGTGGGGACGCGTCCCGCTGTCCCCACCAGGATCTGCGCCCATGGTCCGTCTAGCTAATTCATTTCTGAAATAAGTAAAAACTACTCTCGGTGAAAGTCTGTGTCGTTTTTGGTGTTATTTAGTAACAAATTGTGACACGGTTAGACATGCGCGTAGAGAGGAATTTGCCAAGGGACTCGGGCGAAGCTTGTAGGCAAACTATCTAAGCGTGGCGCCACCATGAGTTGGCGCGAAGCGTAAAAGAAAATTTGGCCGAAAAAGCCTCCCAGATCGCTGGAAATGGCACTTCCCAGGCATCTAAGCATTTTCTATTTTGAAATTACTAGCGATATCATAAAAAAATATGCTCTTATATCCACAAAAAAACTATGCCACCAAATATTGGGGGGGGGGTGGATATTAGATACTATATCCCCACCTAAAATATTGGGGGGACATGTCCCCCCGTCCTCCCCCCCCCCCCCCATGATCGCCGCCCATGATCCCGCCTACCTGTCGTTGAACAATGTATGTTTTTTTTTTCTGGAGGTAGCTGAGTACTGTGTTAAAATATTAAATACGGTAACTAAATAGGAGCTTAAAAAATATACTGTCCTATTTTCCCCTTCAAAGTGATGTTACCATTTTTTCTTCTTCTAATTTACCAAATTTTTGGGGAAGTGTAAATTTCTAAAACGTGGGATTATAAAATAAAGAATGTTTAGATGCAACTTGCAAGGCCTCAGAAGTGCCGTTTCCGGCAATCTGAGAGGCATTTTTTTGCCAAATTTTTTTTTGTACGCTACGCGCCAACAGATGATGGCGCTCCGCTTAAATAGTCTCACGGGAACTTTCGGGCACAAAAATTTCTGCCCCCCCCCCAACTGAAATGGTCCCGTACGCTTATGTCGGTACTATTTTACCTCGTTTGTTTTTGGGGTTTAAAAGTGATATTGAATGAGGTGTCTCAAGTTAGCAAGAGGCCAGGGAACCAGAATGAACACTCGGGAAGGGCCGTTTCCGGCCATCTGGGGGGTTTGTAAAACCAAATATTTTCTTGTACGCTCCGCGCCAACTGATGGTGGCGCTCCGCTCAGATAGTCGTGCCTACAACTTTGAAAATCCATATCAATCGCAAAAAGGCCCCCTCTCCCCTTTCAAATTCCTGGCTACGTCGCTGCATGACGTAGGCCTACTGTTATACTTAAACGCAACCAAGAGAGTGGTTATAAAATATAGCTGGGGATACCAAACGGATATTTACGCTAATTTCATTTAGCCTGCGTTGTTTTTTCAACTGAAAAAAATGTTCCTTCTTTAGAAAAGAAAGAGGTATTTCTACTGATAGTTAAATTACCTATATAATCCTCTTTTCGGTGAGGTGACAGTTTTTGAACTGAAGGACTAAGTTACCAGTAATATGGAAGCATATCCAAGTCACGAGCAATGCATCGCATTCGTTTTGGATTTCCCCCTCACTGTACTGCGAACACAAATCGTGACCGGGATTATATTTTGCAACAGGATGTGCTAAAATCCCGGTTGTGTAAGATAGGTAGGCCTATAACCTACAAGGCGATATTTCAGCCCCTTCACTCCACGAAGAATGGTTACGCGCCTGAACATAGCGATAGTTGTTTGTCTTTTCGGTGATTACTGTGCCAGCCCCCCCCCCCACCCAAAAACCAACAACTTAAAGCAGCATTTTGCGTCCTTTTCTATGATTTTTCTCAACCTCACTGACTCCACTATGCCATAACGACATACATAACTAGCTTATCTTTTTAAATCTTACTTCAAATGGTGGCATAAAAGTCGAATTGCAACTTTCAACTTTGGTTTTCTCCAAGATATTTTCCGTTGGGATCCCAATGAACCTCGCCCATAATATGAATATTTAAACACTACGAACGTCATTGACCAATACGTAATTAAACACCAAGCTTGAGTTGTGTACAGTCTATATGGCAGTTGTACCAGGTAGTTCCATAACAACTCCCTGGTTGTACCAACGCAAAGTCTTGAATCTATTTTAGCAACTGGCTCATAACTAAACCTATATCTGATTGGTTGAATTCAAACAAGTGGGTTTGGGGGAACTGTATGCGATTAATTTTAAACGTGGAATCTGTCGTGGACACTCATCTCATTATCTGCAAATATCCTTAATTACTCGCCAATTAACGTTGTTGGCAGGAAAAAAACTTGGCTAATATCTTAGTTTGCTGTTTTGTGATTGATATATGTAAAAAAATCGATGGACATGTCAAAAAAGTAGAAAACGGCGACCAAACGCAAAATGCTGCTTTGAACAGACACGAGTGCTGTGCCCAATTTCTTTAAATGTCAGTGTCCCCACCCCCTCCCCCCTCTCCAGCAATTCCTGACTATAAGAGTCCGCGGAGAGCATGTGGTGTAGGATGGTACTTTTGAGTGGGGGGGGGGGTGAAGACTGATGGCCGGCCTGCATGGGGGAGGGGTCTAAGGGGAACGAGTGTCCCCCTCCCCTTTGGATTTTTTTTTTGCATTTCCAGGTGGCCTCAGATGCAATTTGGTGCAATATAGCACACTTCAACACCCACTCCATTTCATTTTGTAAATAATTTTGCATTTTCACCTGGCCTTAGATGCAATTTGGTGCTCCAAATGAGATTTTTTTCTCATTTGGAAATGAAAAAGTGGTTTTCTGACTTGCGAAGCGGGGGCGGAATGATACTTCCGCTCCATATTTTTCACGGGGGGCTGGCGCCCCCAGTCCCCCGGTTCCTACTCCCTTGGCGGAGAGGTCAATCAATAAAGTACTGCGGTACTTGTACTCACATAGAGATGAGAGAGCCACAAATGACCAGCGCGATAACAATTTACTAGTTAAACGAGAATCTAAATAAAAAAGTACTAAATCCAAAATGTCAAAAGGGTGCCTTTTACAAAGGTCTCCATGGTTACATAACTTGTGCAAACTATTGATAATATGTAACATTTATTACTTTTAATTACGAATTATTTGTTTGGTATTCCATTTTTTGAATAAACAAATTAATTTTTATTTCAAAGGTCTATATGGGCGGGCTTTCCTGCCAGTGTGTATACTAACGTTGTACTGGCTTGACACATGGATATATCTGTCTAGCATATTTGATATGGTATCTGGCCAACACGCAGATCATGGCAATCAGTACGTGTCGAAAATGATGTATACAAACTGAAAAAAAATGAACTCGAGCTCGCAGTGCTAGTGTCGAACTAGTTCAAGGTCCAACAACAGTTAAGCAACCAGCAGATTGATACAGTACAGCAAATGACAATATTCTACTAAATTTTCATCAAACAAGTCAAGACACATCTTTTGAGAAATGCAGAGGTAAGGAAGTACACTGGCTTGTTTATAGTAATACTTGTTTTCTTCTAAACACCAGCCAATTCTTATAACTTTGTTAGGCTTGTCCCTACATTATGAATGTTTTACGTTAATAAACATGTCTACAGCAAGTTAGGCCAAACGTTAGAGAGCACGTATTGATGGCATGTACTCAGTGTAGGTTACTGTAGCCTAACAACACCAATAAGCATAACGTAATTTAAGCTTTGTGTAAATCTAAACCGTCTCAATTTCGCGCATCAAAACTAAGCATTGATTATAGTGTTTTGCCGATATCGATATTTTTAAACTGCAAGAATGAAGGTCAAATCGCACTTTAGGTCATGCATTATTATATAGGCCTAGGCCCACATAAAGTATCAAAATTCTAATCGGTTACCGAGGTACGTTATTAGTTTAGTAGAAAAAGAGGATCAGGAGGGACATTCAAGGACCCTATGGGAGAGAAAGACTCTGAAGATACAAAAAATCAGACCCGATTACAATGCTTAAAGTGCTTGTCCAAAGCATTCTTAAACCCATTCACAATCACACTACATCACTTGCAAGTACAACTGTCTCAGGCATAAGTTATTACCGTTTGCACTTACTCACAAACAGTAACCACTTGTATAACTCTCATTTGTGGAATCCTGTGAGTAAATTAGGGAAAATATATAGGCCTATGTGCGCATATATAGGCCCTAGTTCTTACCGCATTTTTTAAATAAACGATCATTTTCCCCACTAAGTTGATATGCATGAAACTGCTAGCACTTTTTATCTTTGAATAACACAAGCCTATCCTTTCTGTTAGTCAGTTTTTTGATTTGTTACTCTGTTTGAACAGCTGTAGGTTCAACACTTAGGCTTAGTGTTACAAAATTGTAATAACACAGTTTCATCATGTTTGTCCCATGAACTGTATAAACACTAGCAAATGCATGCCCTTTAACATCAATAAGTCCTAAAGTGGTGCTAATCCCTCCCACCCACCATAATTCTTCCCTAATAAATTGTAGTCCTATTATTTGATCTGCACAGTACAGTATGTTACTTCCTATAGTAGATTAACTATGTGTATGGTAGGCCTATTGCTTGATCTGTGTATAGTACAGTACAACTGTTGACTTTTTCTTCAATAGATTACAAGCAGCCATCGTTCTAAAGCAGATGAACCATAATGAGAGGGAAGATTGTTAACAGATCCATTGGAAAGTATATTTTCATTGAAACCAAAAGAAGATAATCTTGTCAAAATGGAAAACCTGACGCTTCAGTTGATTTCAGTGAGTGCCATATTTTTGTCTACGTTCCTGTCCACGTTGCTACCCCTGAAGGTAATTGGGACCACGAGTGGATCCAGCTCAGGGGCCTCTAAATCAGAGAGATTTATAAGTGTGTGCAATTGCCTGGCAGGTGGCGTATTCCTTACAACCTGTTTCTTAGGTCTGATTCCATCAGCTCACCAGAAGTTTGACCACATTCGGGACACCATGTCCGCAAAAAACACGTATCCCATAACAGAAGCAGTGGTGCTAGCAGGATTTTACATGATTTTGATATTAGAGAGAACAGTATCTGCAGTTCGAGAATTTGGATGTAAGAAAGACAACTCCTATTTGTTTGAAATGGACCAACTTTTACCCCATCACAGTGGCCAACAAGACTCTTCTGAATCGGAAGACGAAATCGATCTGTTTGAGATGCAACCTATCAAACACAGTTCCCACAAAGAAAATGGCAAGGTAGGTTCCTCCTCATCAGCGAAAAAGGCAAATAGGAACTGGGACTCTGGTCACAGTCATACGCAGAATGTCAGTTCGCAGAATCTTGGCAGATCTTTCATACTTCTGTTAGCTCTGTCGGTACATTCAGTCTTTGAGGGCATGGCTCTTGGGGTTCAAGAGAATCAGAAGAACACATTGTACCTCCTGGCAGCCATCTTGATCCATGAAACACTAGCAGGATTTGCTCTTGGGTCAAATATGGTCAGGAATGGCACCTCTGCGTGCTTACTCTGTTTCTACAGCTCTGTGTTTTCGGTGATGATTCCTATCGGTATAGTCATTGGTCTCGCCATCAATGGGAACAAGAGCTTCCCTGCTGAAGTAGCCTCAGCCACTACTCAAGCACTTGCCGCTGGGGTCTTCATCTTCATTACATTCTTTGAAATATTTGGACACGAATTTGACAAGCAACAGGATTGGCTGTTGAAAGTCATCGCCTCTCTCATTGGATTTTTGCTACTGGCCGGCTTAGAGGCCATATTAATATTTAAATTTGACACTTTATAGAAGTAAAATTTCCATGTATTCCTTTTTTAAAAACCAAACCAAATAATCAGCTTAATTATTTCTATTCCATGACATTAAAGAGATGATTTATAGTGGTGTGGGATGACCAGCCATCTTAGGTCCAATGAACATTTAATATGACCAAACCAACATGACATGCCTACGTTGCAATATTACTGTAGGTACAAACAATATTCTGACCATGTAGTATTGTACTAAATTGCGATTGGTATTGTTCAAAGTACCGTATGCTGTTTGTCATATTAAGAACTTTGCAAGGTCAGTGACTGGTCAGATCTGGTTGCATATGTTAATTGGAACTGATACACTATTGAACTCACAAGAGTCGTTGCAAACTACAGTTTTAGAGGCAATATTATTTACTGTTAAACTTTAGTGCACAGTAGCAGCTGTAAGGACTTTGAATAATTCCACTTGTAATGTACTGTGGTTTGTGTGTGTTCAATCTTACCATACATCTTTGCAATTGTATAGCAATTTGCCCATGTTGCAATGCGATACCAGAAAAATAATTCCCTGCCACATACTGATGCATATTGAATTAATTCCTCAGAAACTGTTTAATGTACTACACCTTTGTATAGTAGCAGGTGTACCTGGTCCTAGCATACTTTGCATATAGAGAAATGGGCAGAAATTGCTACAGTACTTGCTTCAAATATTGTGAATGCACCAAATTTTGGCAAGCTCTTACATTCCTTTGGTTAGAAAATTGTGCAAGTAATACACTTACTGTATGTTTATGAATCCAAGCAACTGCTTTTGTACAATCTAAACAATGAAAAAGGCCAACTGCGACGAGATGTGAAAGGCAAAACTTTCATTCATTGGAAAAATTACGTTAGAAATTTTCCCCCAGTAAAATAAGTATTGTGACCATTTCATGATTTCAGTATATTCTTTTTCACTTTTTTTTTTCATTTTGTTTAAATTCCAGTATGAATATAAATTTATAAACTTGAGAACTTGAGTTACCTTTGCATTTGCTGACATTGCAGTGCAACCTGCATAAATCTTGCATGAAACTTTTTTTAAAGATTTTTATATAAATTGTGGCAATATTTAAAGATTATTAATAACTTGTACTGTAAATAGTACTGTGTACTGTATTATAGTTCTAACTGCTATCAAGAAACTTATTTTTTGCTCTTGTTTAGAGTAAAGCTGAGAAATAATCTGAAGAAAGGTATTTTCATTATATCGCATAACAGATTATGAATTTAAGTGACCAGTTTTTTTACTGCAGAATGTACTGTAGTACTGTACATGGATGAAAGTGATGGCCTTTAAATATGATTTTCAAGTTAGTCCAATACAAGTGAATTATCAGCACTTGCCTAAACCTACAGTAACAAAGTTAAAAACAAAAAAGTCAAGTTTCTTTACATTGAGCTGAATCCTTGTTGTCAAGGGCAATAGGAATCAATGCAATGGTGATTGCACCCATGGATGTATATTCCATAAAGCTTTGCCATTCAAGTCAGTTACAGTGTGAACATAATGACAAAGAGTTTTACATGCTGCTTGACAATATTAAACATTGTTGAGTTTTGGTTGCATCATTTGCACGGTCTTTCATTTCAATCCCAAACTTGATGACTTCATACCAAACTGTTCACCTTCGTCATTTCTAAAGGATGTTGACATTGTTCATCAGATCCTGGTATTCTGTATGCAACATTAATTTGTTGTGTTCTGTACGTCAAGGTTTGTATCTTAGTTAAACAGGTCCAGTAAGTTTTGTAATGCTTAGTAAATACTTGAAAAGTATTCAAGAAACGACACCAAAGCATACAGTATCACTTGTATAATTTGTTTAATATGATGAAGAGATCAAGTTTAAGATATTATGTGTACTGTATAAAAATGTATAGTAGTTCTCACACAGAAAGCAGGTTCATATTCATGCCATAAATGTTCAGAACTACAGTAATCTCAATCAATCAGACTCATTTGTTGGGTTTTGCATCAATGTACAGTATATACAGTATGATTAGGGATGCACCGGATCCAAATTTTTGGATCCGGCCGGAACCGGATTTTGCCGGATAGTACATGAAATCCGGCCGGTTAAAATCCGGCCGGACACCGGATTTTTTCATTACACAAAAGAAAATCATTAATAAGAAGTAGAAGTATGAAACAAGGAGCAAATCTTAGGTGAGGTATACGCATATTATAAAGAAGGTGGTTTTTGTGGAATTTAAAAAAATTCAGATGTATTTAGCCTTATAAGAGATTGTTTCACACATAAATATTCAGAGAAAACTTGAATGCCAACAATAATGGGAAAGTAAAGATTCAATGGAACAGTATTTTGACTGAGAAGTATATGAATGGTCTATTTTAACTGCACAATATTAAATATTGATATTAAATATTTTGAAAAATATCCGGCCGGAACCGGAACCGGATAATTCCTCACTATCCGGCCGGATAGTCCGGCCGGACCGGATATCCGGTGCATCCCTATATATGATGTGCTTCATTCCTTTTCTGACAATATTTAAATTGTTTTAGGCACCAAATTTGTCAAAACTACTGTACTGTATTCTAAAGAATTTGGCAGCTGATTGTGTCAAGATTTTGCTTTAAATATGCTGTATTTTGTGTGGGAAACCACATCCTGATGATCAAACACAGTTTCTTGTTAACAAACAATATCTTTGTAAGTTCTATGTTGGTTATCATCATAACCATTGAGTAGAAATGTCCTTGTTGTTTTTTGTACAAATCATTTTTACATAGCTGGATATATGCCAATCCCCCAAGTTCACACCAGTTACAACCCCTTCCCCCATTCTCCCCCTCCTCCGCCTCCCCTCCTCTCATATATTACTTCAAAAGATATTAAAGCTATGTGTACATTGTTGCCTTTTCCAAACAGCAATATCACCTTCTGAACACTAAATCATTTGAATTATTGTTGTCCCATAAAGGTGGATGATCACCATTTAGTTTATATATTGTACAGCTCAGCTTAAACTATATACCTGTATGTATCATTTAGGATACAGGCAATATTAAGTTCACCAATTAACTGATACACTATCTCAAAATGTACACAGCACTGGTCCCAGTGTGTAGAATGCATCTATTTCACACCCACTGTAAAGTACAATATATGTTACCAGTCTGATTTATTGTCTTCCTTTACTCTCTGACCTACAGTAGTTAAATGTCACTGAGATCAACTGATACCTTGACAGCAGTTATTTCTCAATCAGTTCTGTTGGAAGCAGATACCAAGCCATAACCAGACCTATAGTTTCAGGTAGTTTGTTTGTGTTTGGATATCAGCAATGTTGACATGAAATGTTACTGTTTACATTTACTTATAAACATCATGCATAAACTTTGTACAGATTACTGTATGGGCCTTGATTTGAGTTTGATCCTTCTGGTACTGTAGGCTTTTATATCAACCTATTTCACCACCTGGGTTAAATTTCTCAGGTACTGTTGGTTTTTACCATCAATTTGTTTCACCACCTTGGTTAAGTTTCTCTGGTACTGTGAGTTTTTGATATCAACTTGTTTCACCACCTGTTGTTAAATTTGTTCTTGTGTAGTACCATGAGGCACAGTTAATACATAAAATGTTTCAAGAGCTTCCAATCATGAAAGGATGGCATGCCTGACTATGATGACAGTCTTAGTTTTGTTCTAAGGATAATCAATTGACTGAATTGCTTGTATATCTGTGAAAGGGATTGGTTTATGGTTTAGTATGGGCCATGTTTGTGTGCTCTGTTCAACATGTGCAGAAGATATCCTAGTAGGTGAAGCTATCAACACTGTTACTTACCTCATCCTGTACAGATGGCTACTGTTGCTAGAATATAACATACAAAGTAAAGTATAGCTACTCTGACCACCTTAGTGCCTTTTAGCTGGTCACCCAAAATAGTGCAGTCCTGTTTTTTTTGGGATAAAGTTTCAAATGTACAGTGATGTGTTGTGGAGCAATTGCCTTGACATATAGTGGTAGTTGCACCACCAGTCACAAACAAACTGGTATCTGATTTCAGTACATCATTTGCCTCGGATTCCCTTCAGCTCAAAGTACAGTTTTGTGTTTTAAATTTAACATGCTGAGGACATAGTTAGAAGTGAACAAGTTTCTGTCTTACAGATAGTTTTGCTTTCAGTGTGTGTGCACACATGTACCGGTTGCATATCGTATATAGTATATATATAGTAAAGACAGTTCTGTGGTAAATTTACATTGTAGAGCAGTACCTAATATATCCATGCATTAGTATACTGTGGACCACACTTTGTCTATTAAAGCACTGTATTGTAGGGTTATGGTTCCTAACATGTGGGTCTGTAGAGCGTTAATGTTATGGAGTATGACCTGACTGTAAGGTAATACATGTACATGTATCCATTAAAGGGTGTGAAGATTCGCGCAAAAAGAAACGTCTAATGCCGGTAATCTGACCTGGTTTTGAATGAGGTGCAACAGAAGTGTTAGACACCACCATCGATCCCAGAAAATACACACACACAGCTTGCTACAGTAGGTAATTAGACACTAGTGTACAGTCAGTACATACACTATGCATCAGCTGCGGTCAATACCCACAGTATAGTGTACAAACAATACAGCGATGGACACCTCAGGTCCAGCTAAAGATAACAAGGTTTCACGTTTCATTCCTGTACTGTCTGCATTTTGTAGAGACACGAACAAAACGTCACTTGCAAGCAACGGAAAGTTAACTTTTTTTCAGATGGCCGCACGCGGTTTGGGGCGAGTCTTCAATGCCTTTAATGCACAGAGTACCTTCATAACAGTGTTGAGGCTTCATCTCACACATTCAGACTAAAATCACTCCAAAAATTTACCGTTTTTTCTTTATTTATGGTGAACAAAACACACAGAACAGTTGTGACTTATGTGAGTTAACTGGTCTGCAAATGGAGAGTTAATGTTGGTCAACAGTGCTAGGTAGGCTACATAAAGATGCTTCCAATGGGGATAAAACGAAAGTAATAATACATTTGCCATCAGTTACAAATGTTTTTTTTTTCTAAATTACTCCTTCCTATATGTTTTGTTATTTACAGTGTGCTTTATCTGACATTTTGTATTTACATTAACAATGGAGAAGAACATATCCTCCATTCTTGGCCTATACTCTCCGCTTTACCTTCTCCCCCTGGTCATCTCCTGGTTTCCCCAAGTATATATCCCGATTACCTCTTTTCAACCCCTCCCTTGCCCACTTCTTTACCATCCTAACATATTTTAAATCCCACAGTGGTTCGTTCATCCCCAGCCTTATTGTTAGAGACTGGTGCCCATAAGTGCCGTAAACCCTCTTCAGTCTTGGACATGACACTTCATTGGTCTCACCCACGACGTCTCCACGTGTTTCAAAGAGAAGTGTAAGGGACCGCCCTCAGTCCCGGGCTCCTTTGTACGTTCGTACATGGTTAGACAGTAAGTTGTTGAATCATGCCTTTGTTTCCTGTTTGTTACTACACTCACTGCCCAATACAAACCATGTTGTCAATCCCAACAAACTTTTACAGCCATCCGAATACACATGCAAATATTGCGTTTGTACTACCAGCAAAAGTACGGCCGTATCCTGTCTGTGACGTTTACTATTAATTATTTATAGTCATTATGTTTATTCCTGCGGCAAGCTTCCCAGTTCTGCTAACAGCAATCGAATTTACGCTATATCGAACGACGACAATTTGGTGAACAGCACTACTCACTACGGCCTTCAGTAAGCATAGCTTTAGACGGGCGTTAATTGTTACACTTTAACTCTCAAATAGCTGAAACAAAACTGTGTGAGATATCGATCTATCTTATAATACCAGTCGTTTCCTACATAAATTGATATCGATATATATATATGCTTTACCTATAGTAGTACAGGTAGGTAAGGAACTTTTGTCTCGCAAACCCTCAAAGCAAAAGAGCTAATGAAGTGAAAAGTGATTGTTTGCTAGTACTCCAAGTACAAATTTACAAGTTTATTCAATCTGTGCACCTCACTCGTGTGAGGTACAGTATGTAGAGTACAAATATGCTTACAAATGTTCAAATGACAACAACGTTGACAAAAAGAATTAAAAGAGGGGGGGGGGGGGGAATATACTGTATATAATAAAATGAAATGTGAACATTGAAGTGACATGCAACGTCCCAGAACAACAGATCAGAGGTCATAGGTTAAATTATGCAAAATGCGATTTTCAGTCAAAATAAATAAATAAATAAGCACATCGGTATGTGTTAGTTTACATTAGTTTCTCTTCCTCACGTTTCGTCAACTGACAAGGCAAAAAAATAAGGAGTCGAAAACAAAAGTCGAAAGTGGTTTGAACATTTTAAGATCCTTGTCTGTTCAAAGGACAATTGGAAATACATGTGAAATGAATGCAAGCAACAGACGTAATTCAAACATAAATACTATTAACAATTGTAACTCACACATCAGGTATCTAATTATGTAAAGAAACGAATGTTCCTAATGTAAGACTTACAGTTCAGTCATATACTAGTAGTAATGAAGGTAATGAAAAAAAAGTTTTGGAAGCGAGTTTTAGTTTCTCTCGTAAATGACTGATTTGCATCGTTGAAACTCGATTCCCCACGAAGAACGGGAAGTTGATTTACTTTTGTGGGCCAATGTAACGATATGGTCCCTTTTGATAGGTCCGCCTACGGTCTGGGGCTGGCAAACCACGATCCTCGTTAGTTTCCTCCTCTTCTTCGATTTGGTTGTCCGACCACACTAATCTTGCTTCTCTCATGTCAAACTGTGCATCATCTGTAAAAAGAGCGATGTACTAACCTATGAATAATCATGTATTATACTCATTTGATCTAACACACCCTGATTTGATACAGATTGATCAAATGTTACTACTGGCCTAAAGTATGTATTGTTATAACATCGCAAAGGATATAATGATTCTCTGACATCTCTGTAATATGGCAGGGGATGGATTAATGAGCGTTTCATATTGCATTGATGGACTACACGATGACGTCACTTCAAGTGGCTCTATGAAAGAACCCAAGAAGAGGAGAAAGGGGCCCCTTCCCACATATAACATTGTAACACTTTCACTTTGAGAAGAGGCCGGCCCCACTTAATAATTTTCGCACTTTCATTTGAGAAGGGGCCCGGTCTCACTTGAATTATTGGTAACATTTTCACTCCGAAATAGAGAAGGGGCCCGGTCCCACTTGAGTTATTGGTTTCTTCTTCAGTTTGTGAAGGAGCCCGGTCCCACTAGAATTATTTGTAACACTTTTACTCCCACATAGAGGAGAAGGGAACCGGTCCCACTTGAATTATTGTAACACTTTCCCTTTGGGTGTATGTAAAAGGATAGTCCTGTCGGCAGACCTTAAAGCAGCATTTTGTGTCCTTTTCTATGATTTTTCTCAACCTCACTGACTCCACTATGCCATAACGACATACATAACTAGCTTATCTTTTTAAATCTTACTTCAAATGGTGGCATAAAAGTCGAAAAATTGCAACTTTCAACTTTGTTTTTCTCCAAGATATTTTCCGTTGGGATCCCAATAAACCTCGCCCATAATATGAATATTTAAACACTACGAACGTCATTGACCAATACGTAATACAACACCATGTTTGATTTGTGTACAGTCTATAAGGCAGTTGTACCAAGGAGTTCCATAACAACTCCCTGGTTGTACCAACGCAAAGTCTTGAATCTATTTTTAGCAACGGCTCATAACTAAACCTGCATCTCTGATTGGTTGAATTCAAACCAGTGGTTTTGGGGAACTGCATGTATGCGATTAATTTTAAATGTGGAATTTGTCGTGGACACTTTTCTCATTATCTGCAAGTATCCTTAATTACTCGCTAATTAACGTTGTTGGCAGGGAAAAACTTGGCTAATATCTTACTTTGCTGTTTTGTGATTGATATATGTAAAAAACTCGATGGACATGTCAAGAAAGTAGAATACGGCGACCAAACGCAAAATGCTGCTTTAACCTGTGATTCAGATATAAATTTACCGTTGGTTCGGAAATCCTTTTTATATACAGCGTCACCTCCCGCCTTACTCCCAATGTGTCCCTAAACAACAGCTAGCGTCACCTCCCTCCTTGCTCTCTGTGTATCCTTATACAACAGCGTCACCTCCCTCCTTGCTCCCTACGTATCCCTATACACCTGCTGATTATACATTACCTGCAGGAATCACTTATGTACAAATTTGCTCGATGATGAGGGAGGGAGACTATTGTTAACCATGTTATAAACTGAAATATTTTAATATATATATATATACCGTTAGCATCAAATCTTTCAAGCAACCCACGGAAAGTCGCCGTATCACCGCCTTTGGCGATCCATTCGTATCTTGTGACGTAACCATTCTTGTCTGAATCAAGTTCACCGAAGACGACTTTAACAGAAGCACCTGATTTCAGCAACCGTTGAAACCTGACGATGAGTGTAACGTAAAAAAAGTAAATGACCATTATTGTTTTGTTTCATATACCTATTTATATACCAGTTATGATGTTCTGTAAAATCGTGCGGCCAGAACTATCCGACTTCATAGTCCGTCAATACTTACCGCTATTCACCACGTATAGACGGCAACGTATTTAAAGTGATAAACACAGTATCTACAGCTACGTGTTGCAAAAATGCATGATCAACAAAAAGGTAGACTGGATTATTTTTGATACTTGGGTTACAAGAGGTATATCATTCTTCTGGAAGGGATTTAATAACTCACCTCAAAGCAGTTGGATTGACTGAATTATCAGGTACCACCCTGTTGTCCGATGGGGCTCCCCTGTTGTCATCCTCTGGAGGACAGCGTACCCCTGGTAGTCCTCGAGCAATCGCTGGACCCCGAGCCCCACGAGGCCCCCGGATTCCCGAGTTCCTTACAGGTTCCGTGCGGCATCCACTATGAGGTTCAGAGTGACGCCCACCTTCTGGTCCGTCCGACGGGGCTCCCCTGTTGTCATCCTCTGGAGGACAGCGTACCCCTGGTAGTCCTCGAGCATTCGCTTGACCCTGAGCCCCCCGAGGCCCCCGGATTCCCGAGCTCCTTACAGATTCCGTGCGGCATCCACTATGAAGTCCATCACCTCTTGGTCCGTATGACCCATCCTGACCAGGCGCAGGACGACCATATAGCTCATTAGCCCCTGCTAGGTTGGTGCCGGTTGGCGAACAGCTTGTGGTGATGTGCAAACACAAGAGAAAAACTGCTGGTTTGAAGAATGTATACATGCTAAAGCTATGTCTGTGAAAAAAAAAGAAAAGAAAGAAATCCATAGTATGGTAGTAGCACTGTCGTAATATTCTACGCTGGTTCGTCCGACTGGAAATTAGCCTTCTTCTTGTTTACCAATAAACTGAGGGTGTCAAAGATTCATGTGATATGAAACTTTTACATCACTTGGAAAGGGGCTCTACACCCCTTCCTAGATGTTATTACACTCAAGCTATGCAATTCATCAGTGCCTGATTCGCCTTACCGTCAATACTTTGCAGTATTCTCGAATGACTTGTCAGGCATAAACAAGAAAAGCTAGAAGTCTCCTGTGTTTCCCGTGGATCTTTTTGCCGTCGAAATGAGTAGTATAACCAAATACTCTCAGCTACATACCGGACAGTAGCGGTTTATTACTAGATGGAATTTTCTAACTCCCCTTGGAGGAACACAGAAAAGCTGTTACTTTGTTACGTCAAATATGTTTGATCTTTAATGTGTTAAAGGACCATTTACATTAACTCAATAGCCTCTGAACAGTGTAAGCTATTGTATTGCATTATATAGAGACTACACATGACAATTAAACCCGGAGCGGAAAGTTACTTTGAACCCCCTCATATCTCGAAAATTCCAACCTTTAATACCGAAATTCTACTTGTTTTCTGGAAATTTCATGCTGAAATTTCCACAACTCATCCCAAAATTGTTACTGTTTCCTCTCAAAATGCCGTTTATTTTCTAAAGATTCCCACCTTTTTGGTTACGATGCCGAAGGCTCAGTATCTCTTGGCAATCGTGCGTGTGGGCGCGTGCGTGTAATTGTGTGCTTATGTGACGGCCCGCTTGTAAACACGGTATCTCAAGAAAGCACAAGATGAGTCATTGTCATGCGTGATAGGTATAGTCCGGGAGCCCAGAAGGTTTATTCAGCTGAAGAGGTACAAAAGGTTTGGTGGCCTGATTGTGTTGGTAGGTGACCAAGCATCAATAAAATGTGTTGCTGCCGGGGCACACCCTGCATGGTAGGTGAGGGGGTCACAAAATAGGGGGGCAAAATATGCTTTTATTTAGCTGAAGAGGTACAAGCACAAAAGTTGCTGGATCTTATTCCCAGGAGGGTACCTTGAATCATGGTGGCAATGACAGCAATATCTGACTGCATGGGGCCCCAGACAGTAGCCCAAAAGAGGCCCGCCCATATGGTATTATTCAGCTGAAAAGGTACAAGGGTGAATTCTTTTGCATTTGAACTGTTACACATTGTGGTGTACTAAAACACTAATGACAGTAACTTTGTCCTGCATAGGGGCCCAAACAGTAGCCCTAAGAACGGGCCATGCGGTACAACCAGCTGTTGGCTAATTTATCTAGCTGAAAAGGTACACGAACAAAACTTGTTGGATACTGCTCCCAGCAAGACTAATTTCATTGCTGTAGCAACAACAGCAATATCTGACTGCATGGGGCCCCAGACAGTAGCCCAAATGGGGCCCGCCCATGTGGTATTATTCAGCTGAAAAGGTACAAGGGTGAATTCTTTTGCATTTGAACTATTACATATTGGGGTGTACTAAAACACTAATGACAGTAAATTTGTCATGCATAGGGGCCCAAACAGTAGCCCTAAGAATGGGCCATGCGGTACAACCAGCTGTTGGCTAATTTATCTAGCTGAAAAGGTACATGAACAAAACTTGTTGGATACTGCTCCCAGCAAGACTAATTTCATTGCTGTAGCAGCAACAGCAATATCTGCCTGCATGGGGCCCCAGACAGTTGCCCAAAAGAGGCCCGCCCATATGGTATTATTCAGCTGCAAAGGTACAAGGGTGAATTCTTCTGCATTTGAACTATTACACATTGTGGTGTACTAAAACACTAATGACAGTAACTTTGTCCTGCATAGGGGCCCAAACAGTAGCCCTAAGAATGGGCCATGCGGTACATCCAGCTGTTGGCTAATTTATCTAGCTGAAAAGGTACATGAACAAAACTTGTTGGATACTGCTCCCAGCGAGACTAATTACATTGCTGTAGCAACAACAGCAATATATGACTGCATGGGGCCCCAGACAGTTGCCCAAAAGAGGCCCGCCCATATGGTATTATTCAGCTGGACAGGTACAAGGGTAGATCCTTTTGCATTTAAACTATTGCACATTGGGGTATACTAAAATACTAATGACAGTTACTTTTCCTGCATATATGCCCTCACAGTAACCCTAGATAAGATAGGCCCTGCAGCCCAACCAGCTTTTAACTAATATCCCTACCTGAATAGGTACATAAACAAAACGTGTTGGATACCGCTTCGAACAGGACTAAATCTATTGCTGCAGTATTGACAGCATATCTGCCTGCATGGGGCAAGACGGCGGATAACAATTAAATCATCAAATCATGGTCTTGTCCCCAAAATGCCAGCCTCATCGATGATCACTCTGGACTTCGGTTCAGGAAACAAGAGACGATTCATAAACGTAACCAACATTTCACGTGAGCTTGAAAGAAAGCAAACAGGTTTGAGTGAAGCTCTCATTAGTTTTCATGCTCTGACTGGTTGTGACTACAACTCTGCGTTCTACCAGAAAGGCAAGTCTGTACCCTTCAGTTATCTAGAGAAACACCCTGATTACGTTGAGGCACTGAAGTCCCTATGCACCAATGCTGTCGATAAACCTGCAGTGACTGCATTTGTTTGCAGGATCTATGGATTCAAGGCATTGGACGACATCAATGAAGCCAGGCACCAGTCTTTCACCAGGATGACTAAAAGAAAACAGCAAGCGGTACACGTAAAGAAGATCAATTGCTCATCTTTACCACCATGTGAGAAGGTACTGTATCAACACGTATTACGGGCAAACTTCGTTGCTACGATGTGGAGCCATGCACATACCAAACAACAAACCAAAGACCTGCACCCACTGAATTATGGATGGATCGCCAATGATGATGGACTGTATGTGCACCATTGGTATGAAGGAGAAGCTCTACCCGATACATTGTCCAGTGAAGACTCGGAGCCAGTACATGAGCGTGAAGAAATGACTCTGGCTTTGGATGCTGTCGTTGATCCAAGAGATAACTATGCAGAAAATATGAGAAAATACGATATGGACGTAGCAGATGTTGATGATGACAGTGAGTTGGATGATCAGCCATGGAGTGATGACAGTGAGAGTGAATGTGAGGATGAGGATTAGGTATGACCCTTGATGAGAACGCAAACAATTACTTGTGCCATTTCTATGTCGTAAATAATCATTATATTGTGACATACATCAACACAATAGAACGGGCAGAAAGGTAATATTCTCTATTGACAGGAACTTACGGATTTCATAGTTATTATGTAATAAAACCCATCTGTTTGCAGTGGTTAAAACAAACTTCCACCACACCCTGGAGCAACATTTCATCTGCTTGACATGTACAAAACCTGTTACCCAGAACCTATGAGGCTGTTGAAGATTGATGTAGTTTTGATATTTGGCCTTTTCTTGGTTGACCCTAACATGTAACATTAGTGTATTACTCGCTAAATCAAGTGCTGTATTTTCTATGTACTGCTGTGACAATGGACAATAATAATGTCAGCAGCTTACATTTCAGAAAATTCCACTGACTTACAGTACTTTTTACTTGTCTGTACATTCCTAACTTTTGTACCTAGCTATGGGAATCTAGTAACACCAAGGGCGGCGGAAGCACTTTTAATCTGGGGGGGGGGGGGCACCAACGTCGAAGGGCACTTTGCAGAAATTCGATTGGACTGATGCAGCCTGATATTTAGTACCCTTCATAACTCTTATTGTATTATCTTATTTGCGTATACACATCACTCCATCAACGCCAACCCCCCCCCCCCCCCCTCAAGGAAACAATGCATACTAGCACTGCAGTATCTAATGTGCAAATTGGGAAAGAAGGAAAACGACAAAATGAGGTGAAATCATTATAAATTCCAAGTCCCTGCACACGCGATCGATAAATGCATGAAAGCAAATGAAATATGTGAAAATACTGAAAGAAAAGTAATTTTCTATGTGTTTTTCAATGGTTAAACTGATAGTATTATGATCATTATTATTGTAACGACTATTTGAATAATTATAACCAATTTGGAAGGGTTATAACACGGCAAATGATTGTATGTTATTGGCATGCGATGAAATAACTAATGCATGCCTATATGATATGCACATTAAGATGTTGAACGCGCGCGTAGCGCGCGAAAAATTTTGGCAATATTTTTCGGGCAAGTTGTTACAGCTCCCCCTCCCCCCCCCCCCCCAAATCAAATTGGGCTCCTACGCCTGTGGTAGTAAACATTTAAAACTTCCCGAAATATTTCATTCGACGTGGGTTTCGCTTTGTAAACTCTTGTTTTATTTAGAAATTTTTATGTAGAAAAAGGGCACATTTTTAATCTGAGGAAAAGTGGGGGGGCACGTGCCCCCTGTGCCCCCCCGGTTCCGCCGCCCTTGAGTAACACTCTTTCGTTATAATTCTGTGTGCTAAACTTTATGTTATCAATGTTGCCTAAGATATACAAAATGGTGTCCAATTGACTGTTAACGGTACATTACCCTAGTGTATATGTATTATGGATGTTACTATATGTTATCATTTTAACCAAAACTGTAAATATGTTATTTCAGCAAGTGATGATGTTAACATGCCTTCATATGATTATCACTGATAAATCATTACGATCAATGATTGAGCAATTTGAATCAAAGTATATCAGTTCAATGCTACAACGATGGAGACCAACTTTGAGTTAATTAGGGCCAGTACAATGTTTTAGGTCATTCTGAAAGATACAATTCTGGCTACACAAAGTATTTTAAATTACATTTAAAAAAAGTGCACCTATCATAGCGTTCAGGTATGGTGGTATTCACAGTTTTGAATTGCCTCGCAATCCAATTATAAGGTACGTTACACTGGATTTCTAACGAAGAAGACAAATAACGTTGTTAACCAGGTCCAATAAATCATAAATCTCTTGCAATTATATCATTTCTGTTTTCTCTCACTGCTCGTCCAATCGTGGCAAGAGACAATAAACATGAAAGGAGGGGCTATGTTGGGCTATATTGTCTGGGCCCCAGTGCAGAACGAAGTTGGTGTCATTGGTAGATCTACTTAGGTAAACCTAAATGTATCAGCATCAATGCTGAAAGATTCACCCTTGTACTACTTTGACAGAATAACACCATACGGGCCTGTTTGGGCCACTATGAAGGACAAAGTTACTGTCATTAGCATTATAGTATACCCCGATGTGTAATAGTTCAAATGCAAAAGGATCTACCCTTGTACCTTTTCAGCTGAATAATACCATGTGGGCTGGGCCCTTTTGGGCCACTGTCTGGGGCCCCATGCAGGCAGATATTGCTGTTGTTGCTACAGCAATGTAATTAGTCTTGCTGGGAGCAGTATCCAACAAGTTTTGTTCATGTACCTGTCCAGCTAGATAAATTAGCCAACAGCTGGTTGTACCGCATGGCCCATACTTAGGGTTACTGTTTAAGCCCCTATGCAGGACAAAGTTACTGTCATTAGTGTTTTAGTATACCCCAATGTGTAATAGTTCAAATGCAAAAGGATCTACCCTTGTACCTTTTCAGCTGAATAATACCACATGGGCGGGCCTCTTTTGGGCCACTGTCTGGGGCCCCGTGCAGTCAGATATTGCTGTTGTTGCTACAGCAATGTAATTAGTCTCGCTGGGAGCAGTATCCAACAAGTTTTGTTCATGTACCTTTTCAGCTATAGATAAATTAACCAACAGCTGGTTGTACCGCATGGCCCATTCTTAGGGCTACTGTTTGGGCCCCTATGCAGGACAAAGTTACTGTCATTAGTGTTTTAGTATACCTCAATGTTTAATAGTTCAAATGCAAAAGGATCTACCCTTGTACCCTTTCAGCTGAATAATACCACATGGGCGGGCCCCATTTGGGCTACTGTCTGGGGCCCCATGCAGGCAGATATTGCTGTTGTTGCTACAACAATGAAATTAGTCTTGCTGGGAGCAGTATCCAACAAGTTTTGTTCATGTACCTTTCAGCTAGATAAATTAGCCAACAGCTGGTTGTACCGCATGGCCCATTCTTAGGGCTACTGTTTGGGCCTTTATGCAGGACAAAGTTACTGTCATTAGTGTTTTAGTATACCTCAATGTTTAATAGTTCAAATGCAAAAGGATCTTCCCTTGTACCCTTTCAGCTGAATAATACCACATGGGCGGGCCTCTTTTGGGCTACTGTCTGGGGCCCCATGCAGTCAGATATTGCTGTCATTGCCACCATGATGCAAGGTACCCTCCTGGGAATAAGATCCAGCAACTTTTGTGCTTGTACCTCTTCAGCTAAATAAAAGCATATTTTGCCCCCCTATTTTGTGACCCCCTCACCTACCATGCAGGGTGTGCCCCGGCAGCAACACATTTTATTGATGCTTGGTCACCTACCAACACAATCAGGCCACCAAACCTTTTGTACCTCTTCAGCTGAATAAACCTTCTGGGCTCCCGGACTAGTACAGTAGATGCCCCGTGATGTGTATACAGATGTTCCCTATCGCTTGTGTTCCCATTCATGTATATGGATGGTGAGCGGGCCTTAACGTAACTTCTTATAATGCAATATCTCTTCATCCGTACGTCCGATTTATTTCGTACCTGATATGTACAAAGTATGTACATGTTCATTGCAACAAAAAGTCTCACCTCATTAGTATTCATGAGTGGGTTGGCCTAAATAGGAAAACAGCTAAAAAACACGATATGTCAACAACCGATCAGGGCTTAAAGCGCGAGCTCCATCCTCAGCACACTAAATATTCATATATTATAGGGGGTTAAAACTTACGTATTTCTTTATCCAGCTCCATCCTGAACGCATGTTAAAGCCCACTCACATTGTTTAACCACGCTATACCCCAGTCTTAGCACAGTCATTACGTCACTCAAAGGTTTCCCGCCTTTTTATGTAAACTTCACCTCTCGCGCGCACTTCAAGCAGTGGCAGACGACAACTGTTCAACGCACAACCATAGCCGTATATACGGCTCTGCGCACAACCAATTAGCCAAACAACGGGGCGCGGCTTATCACAATGGCTTATCTCATTTCAATATCGCTAAATGCAATGAGCTGGAGCTGTACAAAGCTGTAACCCCTGATGCATTAACCACATGTTGATTCAATGTCATACTTGGTAGGTACGCCATGTTAAGCAGTATAGGCGATTGGAGATTGGGATTGGAAAAAGTCGAAAATTTGACGATTTATGAGTTTATATGAAACAAAACATCATTTGATTGGCCGACACACTTTTGACAGACAATTTGTCTGTGTGGAGTTTCAAGGTTATAATAAAATTGAAAGCGGCCAAAAGAGGGGGGGGGGGGAAAGTTACTTATTAAGCGCCCAAATTCCACATACATACAATCTGCAGAACTGGCTTAAACGACATTGAGTTATGGACTAAAAAGTAAAAGGTGCATGGACAAAAACCCGCAGGTTTGGTTTTCCCCAAGTTCTGCTTTGCGAATGCTCTTCTCGGTGTCGACTAGCCGACTATTCATTCAAGTAAGTATCGTAAATAGCATGCATGAATGTGTTAACCTTTATATGGAAGGGTGAACCTAAGGCCCAGTTGAGTGTCCTAATCTTTCCCTGTCTATTAAAACGTAAACATTTGACGTTTTACGCCCGATTGACGGTAGCCACTGACCGACATGGAAACTAATAACTGTGTTGGCAGTTTGTCACTGCATTAGTAAGGTCTAAGTTGAATGAGAAAACAATCATATATGAAGGATAGAAATAACTGGCAGACCGAGATGTATGGTTAATTGTACACGGTTAGTACTAGATGTTTCTGTAAGTTTAACCTAATACAATCGCAAATAAATATTAACACTTAACATAAAATATGACAATTTCTTACCTTTGTAGAAGTGGCAGAGTTTTAACACTTTGGAAGACAAGTTGAAACAAACTGTTATCTCGAAGCTTCTCAATTTATGTTTGCCAAATGTAACAGACTGTTTTCTCTTTTATAGTTTGTTACTTAGCGACGATGAATGACTTTGTTCCAAAAACACAACATGTGGACTGTGATGATGCTGCTTTTCTTTGAAATGACACCACCACCACTTTGAGTGGCGGGTGTAAAACTTCCTGAGATTTAGAAGTCAGTTGTTGGTTCCAACCTAACTACTTCCGTAGAAAGGTTAACATTTAGCTGATAGTAATTTCCTGAAACAGGAACTGAAAGGAGTGTACCTCTTAGAAATAAAGTTACTATTAAACGATGACGTAAACGTTATATTTGGTGGGTTTAATGTGAATTATACATATTATATTTGTATATTCAACAATACTACGATACTGTCTTCAGTAATTCCTTCCAACTCGAGCTAGTATTCCAGCAGGGTGTATGCTAGTTTCAGAGAATTTCTCGATTTTTCTTTTTACAATGCAGAGGGTAATCATTAGGAGTAAATAAATCGTTCATTATACAAAGATGATTCCATTATGTATTCATTGTCGATAATTCATTGCTTTGTTTCACCAGTGCTGATGAATGAAGTCATCTAAGACTATCTTGTATTTCTTTACGCGATAGTTTGTATTCATAATTGTTTCTATAAGCAAGCGCTGAAAATTGGTGACCTCTTAAGATATAACCAATCTTATATAAAAATCCACCCACTTCCATTGCAGTTAATCTGGAAAACGATTATGGCTAATTTTGTCAAGAGTTAAGAATAAATGTTGGAAACAAAACTGTTCATAGGAGAAGGTAATAATAACAGGTTATTCAGCACCTTTTTTTTTTGGCGACGCTTAATCGACAAAGATTTGGAATCTTTCCAATTCAGAAATTCATTTCTAGATTGGGAAACCGTAGATTGCTATTGTATGCAAAACCCACCTTACTATGACTCACCCGGCCGGGGATCGAACCGGGAACCTCCCGATTGCTAAGCCTCAAATGCCTTTATCCGCCTTTATCCACTCGGATGAGCACCGGTTATAATTGACGTTAAGCAGAAAAAGCTATTCAACAACCATAATCGCTAAAACAGCAAGGGTGCGTTTGGCCCACACATTAATAATATAGCCTAGTACTATTCACCTTTAAAAAAGACTCTATCGTATTTCTACCATATCGGACATTTCCCCCACATTATTTGTAAGGCTATACACTTATCAATTCTTTTTTATTTTTTCAAATTTAGGCCAAAATAACGACTTTTTCTATTCCTCCCAATATTTTGTGAATCGGGTAAATCGATATTCTCGTTGTAAATCAGGCATTGATATGTTCTTATTCGTACCCATTTGAAAGAAAATGGCCATTTTAACACGATTTAATTGATCAACTAATTAGGCCAAAAAAGGCTTCAAATTTCGACTGGAAATTTCACTTTATATTCAACAAAAAACCATATTCGAGCTCCAAGAATCCGTATCAGCATCGTGAAAAAAATTGGAGAAATTCCCTTTGTTTTCTTGAAAAATTTGTAAGGCTATACATTTCAAATTTGGTCAAAATCGCGACTTTTTTCAAATCTTCCCAAAATTATGTAAATGGGGTAGAGCCATCTTCTTGTTGTGAACCAGTCATAACAATGCCATTACAATGCTATGATAGTGATCATTCCGTATCACGTAATGGCATTCCAGCGTTAATTTGTAGTAATTCAGTTGTCTCTCTTTTCAATTCAACAGCTGTCAGGATGAACAACATATTTAATCCCCCCGAATTACAACGACTACGTATGTCATTCACAAGTTGCTGCTAATTTGTTGTTATGGTGACTTAGGTATTCTATTGAATTCATAGTGTGCTGCAGCTGAAATAACGTGATCGATTCTGATAGTGAAATCCAACCTCAAGAATGATCAAGCAGTCAAATAGTTTAGTGGGTGAAAGAGTAAATTCCAAGCTAAATGTTCCGAGTTCGATTCCCACTGGATAAAATTCCTTTTGCGTTAATTGTATGATTCTCGGATAGAGTTTTTAAGTTTTAGTTCTGAAGTTGCTTTTTCAGCAGACGTGTTATAGTTAGCGCGGTTGTTTATGGCACAGACATCTGCTGTTGATCATGTTAATCGTGCTAGGGTTCGAGGCATGTCCGGTGTTTCCTAACTTCCGGCTGTGGTATGGTACTTTTCCATGGCCTAGGTAGGATACCGTACCATATCTCCCTTGGTGTCATAAACGGCCCGAGAGGACACCGGTGGAGGGTCGGCTAATCTTGATCGGCCAGAAGCGAGCTAGGTGGTTTGCGTGTGAATCCTTGCATCTATGGACAGAGAGTCAACTCTCTGCGTCCGGCATGTGTGCAGCCCATGCCCACCCTTATATGTCCAATGTCCACCCTTATATGTCCAATGTCCACTGAATGCGTGACCCTTCTTGGTGATATTCTCTTTTTACTGAGTCTACGGAAGCTTGCAAGTGCCATTACGTATTTCACTAAATATTTAGATAACATCAGGCTGTATAACATAATGAAATACTGACAAGAAAAGAGCAGACTGGGAAAGACATTCAACGATAAACAACTGTGTAAATTTTGGTATGGTGGTCAAAAACAAAAATATGCGCACAATTACCTTGTTTACCAGTTGACTGGGCAAATGGCTGTGAAGTGAGCATGTACGGTTACGGCCGTCGAAGCAGTTCACAAACACTTCCAACAAAGTCACGAAAGTGACAAACTGTGGTTGAGGAAAGCTTGATGTTACGACTAATTTCCTAGGGACGTGATCCCACCATTGATACTTTTAGGTACATTCAAACCTCTATTACTCAAGTAAAGTTTGAAACGACGTTCTTTAATACTACTGTAGATGTCATCGTAAAGAACACAAATTGACGTGCAAGGAGAAGCAACGCAGTGGAATTACTACTGTATGTTAACGTTAGGCGCAGGCGAGGTTATACAAATGCTTATCTACGTTCTCTAAAGAAGGCCTAGTCTTGAATATCGCCAAAAAAGAAGCTAGGCCTAGGTGCTGTTAGGCAAGTCATAACTGTGAATGTGATGATTCATAGACTCATAGTTTAACATAACCTTGAAGACCTGTCATGCATACTGGTTAAAAAGATAGCGAAACATGAAGTTTGTTTTAATATCCATTCTTAGTTTGGAATTATCTTAGCAGGCGCCTTAGCATAACATTGTACAATGGTACTGAAACCCACAGTACCTGTCAACATCTACTCTGGACAGTCTAGGTTTTTTTTTATAATTGATACAAAGCATACACGCAAAAGCTGAAGGCATAGGCTATATATTAGTTATGTAGACATAGTACAATGGACAGATCTCAATGTAGGCTACATATCCACAGATACCTTGAGGTAGGCTATGGAGTGCTTAGCTTTAATGGTAAAACTTTCTTAAGTAGGACTGCTATATCTTGTTCGTACTATTTATATTGAGTAACACTCTCAATAATCCACCATGCTTTTGCTACGTGTCCATTTGCAAAGGTTTTACCTTAAAGGGCACATTGGCATAACCCCAACATCAATCAACTAGGCTATGGTTTCATTGGATTCTGCTTCTTTTAGATTGACCATGAATTTGAAGTAATGGTGCCACGAGCTGCCCCCAAAAATGCTGGAGAAATGGAACGAACTGGCAGAAGATGTTATTCTCTTTGCTGATAAGATGAAATGTGGTTGGGAAATAGTTCAGCCTGGATCCCTCTGAATCTTTCTACAGGTAGAATGATTTGTTTTCTACAGATATGTATGTAATTTAAGGGGACAATATGTCATAATGTGGGAGAGAGTAAGTACTGTACTTAATACTGCTTTCAAGTGCGTTGCTTATTTTGCATTGTGGTTTACAAAAGTCTGTCTGTTAACAAAAGATAACAAGTTATTGTTGAAGATTGTTTGCAGGACTCGTGAAGAATTGTTTATCACATGAAAATGTCATCAAAATAATATACGGTACAGCATTAGTTATGGGGTTAAGTACAGAGTTCCATTAAGGGGTATGGTATAATGACATATTGTTTGACCGGTCTTGTCACTGAGTTTGTTGAAAAACATCAGTGCTTAAGTTATTTAAAAATGTCTTGATTCACTGAAACTTATTGACTATATATCTTGGTATTATTCTTTGACTTTTCTTTCAGCTGACAAAAGGAACTTTGCATTTTACATAATGCCAGTTCTGTTCCGTTTCTGAAGTGGAAAGAAAGTTAAGTGTATCCTGCTGTATTCAGTGCATGCTGTTATTGATTTCCATCCTGTGAGTTATATTGATGTTTATTCATCTGTGGTTAGGTGGAATATTATTTGAGCATTGTGCAACAATAATGATTTAATATTAGATCCAACCATTTTTAATTGAACTCAAACAGCAGTGGTATCACATACGCAGTGATGACATAGCTGGGCGAATGGGTGGAGTTCTCGGTTATAGATTCTAAATTCTAAAATCTTTTTTAGAAATATTTGCTCTTTATCATTACTGACAACTTTGATAACCATCAGATATTATAACTTAATAATTTTCATTTTGTGAAGAGTTGCTCAAATTACTGGAAGTTCAATTGTGGAATGATGGGTCACGTTTTGCTTACAACGTTTGTGATGCTTAAATGTTTGCTTCAAAACAAACTGTACTCATTTTAAATAAATCCGTTCAAGATGTCTATGCCAAATGTCTTAATAAAAAAACTGATTTGAAAATAGGATATTTGCATTATTTGTTTTCATTTGTCTCAATGAGTCCATGATACCCAACGTTTGGTTCATATACCACTATACCACTGGTTGGGTACAGCAATTATCCCTTAGTTGAGTAAATGCGTTTTAAGAACTGTTTTAAGAACTGTGTAAAATATTATGCCATTGCCCAACAAATGTGCAACATAAAATGCCCACAAACGGGCAAATTTAGCCATTTGATTGGGTGAATACATTTGCTCATGCTATTGGCACATTTGCCCAAACCTTGTGGTGGTACACAAACCGAAACGTTGGTCTAAGTTGGCAAAATTTCCCCCTACTTTTTCTAAGAGTGTAAATTACGCATGGGGATGAAATGATGATGAGGCCAAAATATTAATACCATATCTTCATTTCGTTTGCATCAAATTATTTCATATTTCTCGCTAAATTTGGCTTCATGGAAACGTTTATCCGAGCTAGGAACATCCATTTGGACCATCATGACCGATATTTGCGAACTGCCACTTTTCGCCCCTTTTATCAAATTTGTTAGGCTATAGCCTTATAATTTTTGAAATTTTTTGCCAAAATCATTTGAAAATGAGGGCGCCCTCTGTTTATTCATAGTCAGTCGGGATGAAATGGTTCAGTCGGGGATAATGAACATTCAACAAGGGAAGGGTAAGGCCACTCCTATGAGTGTACATTCACCTTTTAAACCTCACATGACTGTTCAAGAGTATGGTTTTGGACAATCTTGCGTTAGGTACTAAAGACCTTAAATTATAGTATAACTATCACTCTGAATTCATCATTTGATCTTTAACTTTGTTTTAATTTCTTCTGGAGGAGAGTGCCCAGGGCAGCAAAGCTCTGAAACCTTGGATGACCATAAAAGGCATCCTGGCCAAATCTGTGATATTCGATTTTTAGACAAAAACTTATGAATTACGATTAAAATTTACTATAAAACTACTCTGACCAAATCTATGAAATTCGATATTTAGACCCAAAATGTTTCTAAGGACAACAGCCTTATGATTTTTACAAAATCGAAACTTTTTCGATACTTTCGAAAATCATGCATATCAATCAGGGGGTCCTTTTGATTACATAGGAGGGATCAAATTGTCACTTTCCGTTACCTAGGTTGCGATAAAGACATATTTCTAAGTCAATTTTCCATATCTCGAAGTCATTTCATATCGAATTTAACTAACTAAAAATATGTCATATCATATCGAAATTATATGATTTTGTCCGATATTGGCAAAAATCGCAACTTTTTTAATTCTTCCAAAAATTGTACCTGAGGTGTGTGGCACCCTTTGGATTCCTTTCAAGGTGACAAGAGTAGTATAAACACTGATATTTTGGTAGAAAAATGACATTTAAAAACCATATCTCGACGTCATATCATATCGAAATTAAATGACTAAAACTTCGTCGAATGCCACTTTTGTCTTGAGAGAAACGTCAACAGGGTGCTGGGAGTCCTTTCTACGTATCCTGAGAGAAATTGGAGAACTTTGATTTTTGGCCCAAATATGACGATTTTGTAAGGCTATAATACCCTTATGAGTTTGTCCGATTTTGGCCAAAATAGCGACATTTTTTATTCTTCATAAAAATTGTACCTGAGGTGTGTGGCGCCCTTTGGATTCCTTTCCAGGTGACAAGGGTAGTATAAACACTGATATTTTGGTGGAAAAATGACATTTAAAAACCATATCTCGACGTCATATCATATCGAAATTAAATGACTAAAACTTCGTCGAATGCCACTTTTGTCTCGAGAGAAACGTCAACAGGGTGCTGGGAGTCCTTTCTACGTATCCTGAGAGAAATTGGAGAACTTTGATTTTTGGCCCAAATATGACGATTTTGTAAGGCTATATATACACTTATGATTTTGTCAGAGTTTGGCCAAAATAGCGACTTTTTTAATTCTTCCCAAAATTGTACCTGAGGTGTGTGGCGCCCTTTGGATTCCTTCCAGGTGACAAGAGTAGTATAAACACTGATATTTTGGTGGAAAAATGAAATTTAAAAACCATATCTCGACGTCATATCATATCGAAATTAAATAACTAAAACTTCGTCGAATGCCACTTTTGTCTCGAGAGAAACGTCAACAGGGTGCTAGTAGTTTTTTCTACGTATCCTGAGAGAAATTGGAGAACTTTGATTTTTGGGCCAAATATGACGATTTTGTAAGGGGTATACCCCTAAGATTTTGGCCAAAATAGCGACTTTTTTCATTATTCCCCAAATTGTACCTGAGGTGTGTGGCGCCCTTTGGATTCCTTTCAAGGTGACAAGAGTAGTATAAACACTCGACGCCATATCATATCGAAATTAAAAGACTAAAACTTCGTCGAATGCCATTTTTTTCTCGAGAGAAACGTCAACAGGGTGCTGGTAGTCCTTGCTACGTATCCTGAGAGAAATTGGAGAACTTTGATTTTTGGGCCAAATATGATGATTTGTAAGGCTATATACCCTTATGATTTTGTCCGATTTTGGCCAAAATCGCGACTTTTTTAATTCTTCCCAAAATTGTACCTGAGGTGTGTGGCGCCCTTTGGATTCCTTCCAGGTGACAAGAGTAGTATAAACACTGATATTTTGGTGGAAAAATGAAATTTATAAGCCATATCTCGACGTCATATCATATCGAATTTAAATGACTAAAACTTCGTCGAATGCCACTTTTGTCTCAAGAGAAGCGTCTACTAATTTTAATAAGTTTTGCATAAAAATACGTGGATTTTAAACTTAAAATTTGATAGAAGTGCTTAAATATCCTTATGATTTTTTTCAGTTGTTGGTCCAAATTCGCGACTTTTTCGATCCTTTCGAAAATCATGCATATCAATCTCGATCAGGGGGTGCTTCTGATTACACAGGAAGGATAAAATTGTTACTTTTCGTTACTTAGGTTGCGAAAAAGACATATTCATAGTCAATATTAATCTTGTCTTAAGCTTGTCTTCCACATTTCAGTACCAATTTAACACCCTCCGGCCCTTCTTTCCACCTATATCTCACCTACGTTGCATCTCCATGTCACCAATTGATTTGCATTGATAAATTATGTCAAAAGTCAACTAGAACAAACTTTCCCGCAAAACGAATCTCAATTTGTGTCTCAGAGCACTTCTCATCAAACTTTTTCAGTTAAGATATTAACTAAATAGACTTGATTAAGGTGGCATACTCCATAGAGAGACATGTAAACATCCCCTCAAGAAAAGTAGGCCACAAATCAACAGGAGAACATCATTTGAGAGATGCTATCAACCAACAATTGGTTTATTTTGGCTGTGGCAATGTATGAATCAAGGAACATGCAGAGCAAAATGCAGGAAAATGAGACGGTGTTAGCCCAATTTATGTCTTCAAATAGCAGCATGGGAACATTTCTTTTTCTGGAGTGTAAGGGTGCTGGGTGTAAGGTTTACAAGTGATGAAAAATTGGTTTGCGTCGCAAAACAAGCATGGCGCTATTTCCCTTATTAATCAGTAAGCCATACAGGCATTCATATGGAGTATGCTAGCTGGGGCATTGCATATCACTCATTAAGCAGTTAGCCATTTATATGGAGTATGCTAGCTGGAACATGCTATTTCCTTTAAGCAGTAAGTTAGAAGGGCATTCCTATGGAGTATGCTAGCTGGAACATGCTATTTCCTTTATTAACCAGTAAGTCAGAGGGGCATTCATATGGAGTATGCTAGCTGGAACATGCTATTTCCTTTATTAAGCAGTAAGTCAGAGGGGCATTCATATTGAGTATGCTAGCTGGAACATGCTATTTCCTTTATTAACCAGTAAGTCAGAGGGGCATTCATATGGAGTATGCTAGCTGGAACATGCTATTTCCTTTATTAAGCAGTAAGCCATAGGGGCATTCATATGGAGTGTGCTAGCTGGAGCATGCTATTTCCCTTATTAAGCAGTAAGCCATAGGGGCATTCATATGGAGTGTGCTAGCTGGATCATGCTATTTCACTTATTAAGCAGTAAGCCATAGGGGCATTCATATGGAGTGTGCTAGCTGGATCATACTATTTCCATATTAAGCAATAAGCCATAGGGGCATTCATATGGAGTGTGCTAGCTGGATCATGCTATTTCACTTATTAAGCCATAGGGGCATTCATATGGAGTGTGCTAGCTGGATCATACTATTTCCATATTAAGCAATAAGCCATAGGGGCATTCATATGGAGTGTGCTAGCTGGATCATGCTATTTCACTTATTAAGCAGTAAGCCATAGGGGCATTCATATGGAGTGTGCTAGCTGGAGCATGCTATTTCCCTTATTAAGCAGTAAGCCATAGGGGCATTCATATGGAGTGTGCTAGCTGGAGCATGCTATTTCCCTTATTAAGCAGTAAGCCATAGGGGCATTCATATGGAGTGTGCTAGCTGGATCATGCTATTTCACTTATTAAGCAGTAAGCCATAGGGGCATTCATATGGAGTGTGCTAGCTGGATCATGCTATTTCACTTATTAAGCAGTAAGCCATAGGGGCATTAATATGGAGTGTGCTAGCTGGAGCATGCTATTTCCTTTATTAAGCAGTAAGCCATAGGGGCATTAATATGGAGTGTGCTAGCTGGGGCATGCTCTTTCCTTTATTAAGCAGTAAGCCATAGGGGCATTCATATGGAGTGTGCTAGCTGGAGCATGCTATTTCCTTTATTAAGCAGTAAGCCATAGGGGCATTCATATGGATTGTGCTAGCTGGAGCATGCTATTTTCTTTATTAAGCAGTAAGCCATAGGGGCATTCATATGGAGTATGCTAGTTGGAGCATGCTATTTCCCTTATTAAGCAGTGAGCCATAGGGGCATTCATATGGAGTGTGCTAGCTGGAGCATGCTATTTCCTTTATTAAGCAGTAAGCCATATGGGCATGGAGTGTGCTAGCTGGATCATGCTATTTCCCTTATTAAGCAGTAAGCCATAGGGGCATTCATATGGAGTATGCTAGTTGGAGCATGCTATTTCCCTTATTAAGCAGTGAGCCATAGGGGCATTCATATGGAGTGTGCTAGCTGGAGCATGCTATTTCCTTTATTAAGCAGTAAGCCATAGGGGCATTTGTATGGAGTGTGCTAGCTGGAGCATGCTATTTTCTTTATTAAGCAGTAAGCCATAGGGGCATTTGTATGGAGTGTGCTAGCTGGAGCATGCTATTTCCCTTATTAAGCAGTAAGCCATAGGGGCATTCATATGGAGTGTGCTAGCTGGAGCATGCTATTTCCTTTATTAAGCATACCATTTGGGTAAAGAAGGCAAAGTGAACATGTTTTTATTTTATGATAGTATTTTAATCTTGGCACCATCTTAAACTAAATTCCATAGTAACATATTTCAGACCAAGTTCTCCAAGAGTCTGAGGTGCTATTTCAAACCCCACAAGAAAACTGCCCTGCCTCAAACAAGCTTATAATGTTGGTTCTTTGCTTGCCATTAATGCAGGATTATTCACCTTTAAGGGATTCAATTGGCATCTGCATTTGTTTTCTACTAAAGTGTAAGCATCATGTTCATAATATATTGATAGTTTCCACAAGAGATGATTTTGTGAAATTCTTTCTCAGACTCTTTTCTTTCTCCTGGTGTGATTAAATGCCTCCAAATCAACCTCCAGTAGAATAAAGGCATCATCAGCTAAGCTCTTCCATAACTTAGTCGACAAAGTCTTCAATAATGATATCCTCTTCTCTGCTACCGGAGAGTGCATCCACCTGTTCAGATACAATCTCTGGTTTATGAAGGTTTCGTCTAGTTTGCGAGCTTGGGATGGAATCCTCATCATATTCATCTTGTTCTAAGTCTTTCTCATCTAACCTCCGACCCAGATGTCTAAAACAAAACAAAACAGTCGGGGAATAGTTTAGTTTTTACGAAAGTTAGCAACATCTAGCACATAAATTGCAGAGACAACAACACTGTTAACTTATCACTTCTCAGGAATTAGAAGACATACCCAGTATTGAAGTGCTGCAATGCAAAATAGCCAACTTCTTGAAGAAAGGAAATCTGAGCTGAAAAGGTAGAAGAATGAAGAAAGAAAAACAAAACAAAATTAGTTTGAAGCTGTTATGTGCATTTCAAACTATTAGTCTTTGCTACAATTTCTTTACTTATTATTCATGAGCTGGACTGAAGTTTGGTCGAACGAAGTTGGTCAGCGTGCCGTTTGGATGCTGCTAGTTGAGGCTAGCAGTGATTATCAGACTAGAAATGTTTACAAAATGTGTTAGATAATTTGTTGTTGTTTGGTTCCATGTAGTTATAATGTTGTTAATTGTATAACAGGATCTGCCAACCACCGAATCAGACTGCTAACCTGTGTGACTGCGAAACAATTTGGTTTTAATCAGAGACTGTTGTAGTTACATCCGGGCACAGTAGTAAGTTATTATTATATGATCTTTAATATATGTCATTGTAGTTAGCTTTACAAATTTCTCCTTATGTAATGCATAATGTAGGATGCCAATTTAGATGTGATTGTGGTTCCATGATTTGTCTTACCATTAAATTGAGGGCACTATATCATAATGTGATGAGGCAAGCCTGCCTGTAGTAAATTATAATCAGATGTTTTAGGGTAAATTGTTTCAAATGGGTTTGTTGAGTTAAAGAAATACTTAATTTAATGTTATGAGGTTGTTTCTAGTGAGTAATACTCGATGACTTTAAGAACGTTCACTCAAAATGCTTCTTAATCATCCTTTAAAGAAATGAATTGGTGATCAATTAAACGGTCTCTCACTCATTAAGTCGGACTGTAATTGTGTGCTACTATCTTCATCTTTGTTCAATCCTCTTCCAATATCTTTAGAAGATACATATAACGTGACAATCATTTAACCAATCACATTAACAAAGTTTTATGATTGTTTGTTGTGTGAGTTACCAGTCTCTACCCATGGAATTATGAGACACTTACATTATTGGAAAGTTTGATTAGCCTCATAACCATAGGTTGACAGGTTCCCTGTAGATCAGTGGTTATGTGTTGATAGGTACATTTCAAGTGCAGACATTAACCCTTGGCACAGATTATTCCTTTTTGAGACACTAATCCCACTATTTGCTGACAGACACTCTATAAGTCATTCTTTGTAGTTTCTTAAGTTGCCTTCTCTTTATGTAATTTCCATTTGTTGGTTCGTTGCCTTTTCTTTATAAACCATCAATTCCATTCTTCCATTAAATCTCTTCATGAAAGATTTCATTGGTGTTTTACGTTGTTCTTATTTCTTAGTGTGTTAATATTGATGTCACAGTGAGGATTGTGTTATTGTCAATGTAATTGTTTTGCTTTTATTGACTATTAATGAGAATCTTGTATTGTTTGCATTACTATGTTCACACACCTGAGACACAAAAAGCTCAACTGACCTTAATACACTTGCTTAAATAACACAATAATTTTTGTCAACTAAAACTGCTACATGACAACTTGAAGTTGCATAAAACTGAAAGAATATAAGCATCTTTAAAATAAGAGTGCCAAGTATGTGGAAACAGGCACCTGGATCATGAAGCGGGACGTTCGCTAATGCTAGAAATGGGATGACCTGCGTCTGTAGGTCAACAGGTGTACAGCCTTCCCCAATAAAGAGAGCTTTTGAGGTGGCACATCTATCTTGGTACTGCGGCAGAACAAGAAACAAGAGCAAATGGAGTAAATGATCTGTTAACTTTCAAAATAACAGACATGCATAAGTATGTTAAATCTTTATCACATTAGAATCAAATTGTGGTTTAGTAAAGGATGTGAAACTCTTATGTGGCTGTCACGACCACCCAAAAAAAAAAAAAAATATTGTGAGGTCACCAAACTCAAAGACTATGCACGTTTTTTACTGTACTGCCTATTGCATGAGATATTAGTTCATTGAGGGCCTTAAGTCTTTGACAAACCTCATGACTGGCTTATTATACAACCACCAGCTTACCACAATGGTTATTACTTGCCCATCACTAGAAATTTATTTTGATATTATTTCAACGCATACTCATAGTCATTGTTGAATGAAATCACTCCCACTGCCCCCAAAACAGTAACCCCCATCAGAAAAATTTAAACGTAACAGCAGTAGATTCTTCTTCTGTTTAAATTAGGATAAGATCTCTGTACAAACCTTGCGATTGATTTCGTACCACTCTGGTTTGTGTAATGGCCTCCATCCCCCTCCTGAGGGGACATTGTGAAACCTTCTGGCAGTATTATGGTGTATCAAACCTCTGGTGGCAATGGATGATGAATATTGATTCAAGATGGATCGGTGCTGAGGTATACAGATGACAAATACTGATAGTTAAAGACTAGAAACAAGACCATGCATTATCGAATATAAACAATAGAGACAAAAACTTGTGCATCAAGTACAGCTTACTTAAGAGATGCACACACTGTTTGAAGAAATGTGCATGCACTTCTTCTTGTTATCATTTTAAATGGTTTTGCTGTTATCAACACTTGAATTCAGACTATTTATGTCACTATCAAGCATTGTAAGAGAAACGGGTCAACACTTCAGTTCAGATTACTGGTGTAACTGTCGCGCAAGTTAAAAAAGACTAACCAGTCAACACTTGAATTCAGACTACTGATGTCACTATCAAGCAATGCAAGAGTAACCAGTCAACACTTGAATTCAGACTAGTTACTGATGTCACTATCAAGCAATGCAAGAGTAACCAGTCAACACTTGAGTTCAGATTACTGGTGTCACTGTCGAGCAACGTAAGACTAACCAGTCAACACTTGAGTTCAGACTACTGGTGTCACTGTCGAGCAACGTAAGACTTACCGGTCAACACTTGAGTTCAGACTATTGGTGTCACTATCAAGCAATGTTAGACTAACTGATCAACTCTTTGAGTTCAGACTAATTAGTCAACACTTGAATTCAGACTACTAATGTCACTGTCAAGCAACATAAGACTAACTGGACAGCACTTGAGTTCAGACTACTCGTGTCATTATTGAACACATTAGACTAACTGATCAACACTTGAGTTCAGACTAACCGGTCAACACTTGAATTCAAACTCCTGGTGCCACTATGGAGCAACATAAGACTAACCAGTCAATACTTGAGTTCAGACTACTGGTGTCACTGTCGAGCAACGTAAGACTAACCGGTCAACAATGGAGTTCAGACTTCTGGTCTCACTGCCGAGCTACGTAAGACTAAGTGGTTGACACTTGAGTTCAGACTACTGGTGTAACTGCCGAGCAACGTAAGACGCACCGGTCAACACTTGAGTTCAGACTACTAGTGTCACTATTGAGCAATGTTAGAGTAACTGGTCAATACTCCAGTTCAGACTCCTGGTGTCACTGTCGAGCTACTTAAGACTAACCAGTCAACACTTGAGTTCAGACTACTGATGTCACTGTCGAGCAACATTAGATTAACTGATCAACACCTGAAATCACATTCATTTCATTTGACAAACTGTTTTGAACAAAGACAGACAGTTGGAACATAGACTTGGAACATAGCGTTGGAAGTCTGATAGGGTCATTCTAGGATCGTTATCATCAGGTTTGCAATGTTTGAACTGTAAAACAAGGAATAACTTTGAACTCTCTAATATGCTTGAAGTGTGAGTTTGCAAGTAGAGGCAAACAAGCAGATCTTACATAGCAAGGCGGGGTCGCTAATATGTATCTTCAAGAAGCTGTTTTATGTTTTACCTTGTATAGCATGACGTCCACAGGGTATTTATGGTGGCATTCTCTTAACCTTACACAAGATTCCCAACGGTAAGTCTGTGAGTTTTGCTGGCCATACGTCCATGTCATATTTTGTCAAAATCAAATAAATGCCACATCCAATACAAATGATCTCCTAAAGGTGATATATGGCTCTTATACTAGCAACACACTTTCACCCATATAGACTGGTGGTAACCTGAAAGTTTGGTTCCTATAGCTTTCTTTCTTTACTGGTAACATGTGGCCAAGAATGGCCCAGCCAAATGGCAGTGTGAAATCTGCCAATCTGAGGCCATATATCTACATACCAGTACCTCCAATCATCTTTTAGATTTCATTTTTGAAATCTATCGCCAATCTATGGCCAAAACTAGCCCTTGACAGCGGTTTTCATGACTGTAGAATGTTTAATGAATGATTTATGAGGACTGAAAGTTGGAACTTTGTGATAGGGCATGCTTGGTCACACAAAGTGGGAGTGGCATCTCAACTTTAAACAGCTGTAACTCAAAAATTACAAGGCTGATGACCATCTAATTTGAGGCCTTCCTAACTCACTGATATCTACAAATGAAGCAAAAATGTTGCCAAATCAAACTCCTGAAATTTGGTTGATATTGTATGGAGTGACCCACATTGATATGTGCTGTTGAAGCACAATTTCTGTTTAGAAACTTAAGCTAGATAGCCTACCAGAGGTAGGGTTTAGAGGTAGGGTTTAGAGGTAGGGGTAGAGGCAGGGGAAGAGGTAGGGGAAGGGGAAGAGGTAGGGGAAGAGGTAGGGGTAGGGGAAGAGGTAGGGGTAGAGGCAGGGGAAGAGGTAGGGGTAGAGGAAGAGGCAGGGGTAGAGGCAGGGGAAGAGGTATAGGCAGGGGAAGAGGTAGGGGAAGAGGTATAGGCAGGGGAAGAGGTAGGGGTAGAGGCAGGGGAAGAGGTAGGGGAAGAGGTAGGGGAAGAGGTAGGGGTAGAGGCAGGGGAAGAGGCAGGGGAAGAGGTAGGGGATGAGGTAGGGGTATAGGCAGGGGAAGAGGTAGGGGTAGAGGAAGAGGTAGGGGTAGAGGCAGGGGAAGAGGTAGAGGCAGGGGAAGAGGTAGAGGCAGGGGAAGAGGTAGGGGAAGAGGTATAGGCAGGGGAAGAGGTAGGGGTAGAGGAAGAGGTAGGGGAAGAGGTAGGGGAAGAGGTAGGGGAAGAGGTAGGGGTAGAGGCAGGGGAAGAGGTAGGGGTAGAGGCAGGGGAAGAGTTAGGGGTAGGGGAAGAGGTAGGAGAAGGGGAAGAGGTAGGGGAGAGGTATTGATAGGGGAAGAGGTAGGGTAGAGGAAGAGGTAGGGGTAACAAAGAGGAGAGAGAAGGAAGTGAAGTGAATTCCCTTGCCTCTCCCACAGGGGGTTCAGTAGGCACATTTGAGGGCAATCAGATGATAAGAATAGTAAATAGAAAGAGCGACTAACAAAAATGAGTTCCCTGTCACTTCAAACTAAAGAAATGAATCTATCCAGAAGCTGAAAACCAGCCACCATGGACTAACCTCCCATTGACAGGTCAGGTGATCTGCTTCACTAAACCGTTGTGCGACAGCTGCTACATCATCAATCTCATCGAAAAATTCAAGGTAATTTTGATGAAGGTACAAGGTAAAATTTTCGCTTGTCATGTGAGTTCGTTCAACAATACTCTAGAATGAAAAGAAAATTAAGCATTGGAATCCAACTGCTGTACATTAAAGAATAGCTTATGAACAAAAAAGGAAAATTTGATTGTTTAAAGAGTATAACCTTTAAATTCAATCTCTTTAAATGCATTTAAGTTTCAGCATTTGCAAAATACCCCTCCTAACAATCTTATCTGTCTGGTATACAGCATGAACATTCAATAGGAATACAAGCTTTCACTCACTTTAAAGTAGAATATTAATACTGTCCTTAAAGTTTGTCTGGCTAAATTTCAAAACACTACAGTCCTGGTGATTGTATTTACAAGGTTTGAAGATTTAGAAATCTAATAATCACCAATCACACTAGGTTCCTTGTATTTACTAAGGTGAATGTACACAAAGCTTTTCTTTTGGAGGTATTAGGTTTTCAGTTTCAGACTCAGTTGCCCTTTGTCTTCTTATGAAACAAAAAGGATTCTTTTACTTATGGGGGATCACATACAAGACATGAAGATCAAGTTTTTTGGGGGACTACTGCATTTACAAAGTTTTCAGACTTTGACTGATGCTGACCTCTAAGCAATTCTTTTCTCTCTAAAACCTTGAAATGCTAAACCAATCACTGTTGTGAATATTGTAATTAACTTGCATATTCATTACCTCTGGACTAATAATCAATTTATCTCTCTCTTCATGTGCCAGATGGAATGGAAGTTGAGGGTCACTCTCTGACTTTGGTTCTCTCTTGCAGTACAAAATCTTTCCCAAAGCACGAAATAAAAATAGAGAAGTATCTTTGCCACCGATAGCAGATAAGGAATTGTCATCAATGCCAGTTCCTTTCTTCTTATTCTTAGACACGTAAGACTTTGATTTCTTCTTTTTCTTCTTGTCTTCTGCTCTGCTTTCCACAACTTCTCTTAGATCTCCAGTATCTGGATGTATGAGAGAAAGAAATAAACAACCAAAAGTAATGAGATAGCAACAGTAATTAAAGGCCCAGTCACACTATACCTATTTTTTATCGGAATACTATCCGATTTTCCCGGAGGAATCGAAACAGCCAGTTTTTCGTTCGGGTCTTCTAGCCACAGTGATAAAGGACCTGATTTGCTATCTGTTGAGCCATTCCGATGTGGAATAGCCCTCTCCTAACTTTTGATATTGACTCTGTGACCTTTTATCGGATAGCTATCCGATTTCTCTTACGATTTTTATCGTTTTTCTATGTGACGTTACTTCAGAATGTAGTCCATTCCAGAACCCCTCAGATTTGGAGTAGGTATTCGAATATTCCACTGCATTCATTACATTCACTAGCACAAACCTCACTCTTCGGCCTAAAATCGGAAAAATCGGACCGTATTCCGATACAATATCGCTGTAGTGTGACCGGGCCTTTATATCATCCAGTCAAGCCTTGCACAATACCAAATATGCATGTAGTCCAGTTTTAAACAATTTATGGTGGTTTAAGGGAAGAGTCATGAATGTGGTCAAAATCCAACAAGCTGTACAGATACAACATGTTAGGCTCAGGTAAAGGTTTATTCTGAGAAAACTCCATAGAAAAGGAACTCTGAGAGGAAGACCTCTGCAGTCCAAACCACCACATCAAAGAATTGGTCAAACATGGGTATTTTCTATATATTGTTTGGGTAAATGGAATAATTACTTTAGAAGTGAGGTACTGTAATGGTTGAAGTGACAAAAAATTGGTCATACATGATTTGACACTATATGTATAATCTATGTATATTGTTTGGGTAAATGGAATAATTACTTTAGAAGTGAGGTACTGTAATGGTTGAAGTGACAAAAAATTGGTCATACATGATTTGACACTATATGTATAATCTATGTATAATGTTTGGGTAAATGGAATTATTACTTTAGAAGAGAGGTAATGGTTGAAGTGACAAAAAATTGGTCATACATGATTTGACACTATCTGTATTCTCTATAAATTGTTTGGGTAAATGGAATAATTGCTTTAGAAGAGAGCAGGGATTTGCCCACCCTGGGCGGCACTGGGTGGCCCCGCCCAGCACTAAAAATTACCGCCCAGCACTGTCTTAAAAATCGTGAATCCCGCCCAGCACTATTTTCATCTAAAATCCCGACATTCCTAACAATATATTCAACATAAATTGGGCCTAGCCTATGCCAAAATCATACAGACTAATAATGCATCAGTTACGCATCCGAGAAACATTACTTACAGCTCTCAATCGGTCCCTTGTAAAATCTCTTTGGAACAAATTAATAACTTTTACCAGGTACGTAATATATTTCACTAAAAAAAATTAAAAATATAAATTGTTAGCAAAACTAGTGTATGTGCTTAAAAAGCTACACAAGTGCCAGCATTTGGCATCTGAGCACCTTCAAAAATTGATAAATTTCTCAAAGGGGAAGGGGACACCCCTCTCCCTTACACCCCTCCCACAGGACGGCGATCAGTAAACCCGGCACTCAGGAAATCCTGGACACATCCCTGAGAGAGGTAATGGTTGAAGTGACTAAGATTTGCTCATACATGATATGACCCATCTGTATTTTCTATTGTTTTGGTAAATGGAATAATTACTTTAGAAGAGAGGTACTGTGTTGTTAGTAAAAAAAAGTAAGTAAAAAATAAAATACCTTTGAGGCAAGCAAATTGTAGAGCATTTATTGCACTGCGAATATCACCACCACTGACTTGAGCAATGGCATCAATGGTGGACTTGGAGGGAACTGGAAATTTATGTCTACCCTATAATTAAAGAAAAACAAAGGGAGAAAAGATCGTTAGCAAACTGCTTATCAACTGCAAACAGTTTATTTCGGTAACTGTATAAAATCTAGAGGACCTCACATTTTGTTCCTAGTAGGATCTTCTTGAAAGGCAAATTAAAACAGGTCTTCTATGATAAAAGAAACAGATGACTGGATGGTTATTTGAATACCAGTTTACAGCTCAAAATACCAGAGTTGTAACAAGCCTGTCCACCACATGGTCAAGTACAGCCATCTCCAGACACACTAATCATGAAAAAAAATTCCATTTTGGGAAACTAGACTCATCTTGAAGCTTGTTTCAAGTGGAGCTCTTGATGCATAGTACCAAAAAAGAAGGAAACCCTCAAAAAATAATGAACACAGTAGAAGTCTTGACATATTTTACATAATAATATTAAGATTTATAAAAAGCAGACTCATTGACCGATAACATTCTCAAGGCGTATCACAATATTGCCGTGGTCATCGATAACCTGCCAACTTACGTAGAGCCTATCCCTCTACATGGTAGCAGCTAAACAGCACCCAACTGACAACTCACAGGTCCCCATACATACACCAGGTCCCCACATATATCACAGGTCCCCATTGTATATACACCAGGTCCCCACATATATCACAGGTCCCCATATATATACCAGGTCCCCACATATATCACAGGTCCCTATATATATATATATATATAAGTATTTATGTTAAGCCCCACCCACTTATTAATATTCATAAGATGGGAACCACATAGTGCACATCCATACGACATTGGGCATCTTCCTACCCAGCATGACATCAATTCAAGCTGTTGGTCTTGAGATACAGTGTTTACAAGCTTTGCACTGTGATAACACTCTAGCCATGTCCATTCATGAATAATAAACAGAATGAATAACTTGATTATATCACCATGTACCTATCATTAACTGACATCACCTTACCAAGTATAAAAATCAATCAGATATACAGTTGAAGCGATATTGACATCTGAAGAATTTTATGTTAAGACGGGCCCACTCATTCATAATTTTGAGATGGGATCCACAAACAAGTGTTAGGGCACATCAATACAACATTGGGAATCTACATATCTAGTGTGACATTGATTCAAATTGTTGTTGTTGTTGTTGAGATATAGTGTTTAAAAGCTGGTCATCACATTACACACACATGTGCGCACACAAACACACACGCAAGCATGATTGCAAAGGTTACTGAGCCTTTGGCATTGTAACCAAAAATAGAAAAAAAAGGAACAACAGCAAAGCAGTGAGACACAAACGAACCTTGGAAGATTCAGCTGTGGCAATTCTGGTCAGTGTTTTACTCATACTGGTAGGTGCAACTGGGTTGAAACTGAAAAAAAAAACATGAAAATTAACATACAAAATTTAGGAAGATTCTCTATTAGTTCTAAATAAAAGGATTTAGAGTTGTTAAATTTTATATGTGCTGTCATCCGTCAGAGAGAAATCAACACTAATGAGATACACAAGGAGCAGAGAATATTGACCACTGGTACACAGAGCTCTGGAATGACACTAAATATCCTCTCATATATCCCCTAACTTGAACTTTCATATTTCCAGAACGGTGATTATATCCTGTATATCCCCTAACATGATCTGTCATATTCCCAGAGAGCTGATCTAATCCCAAATGTCCCCTTATGTGATCTGTCATAATCCCAGGAAGCTGATCTAATCCCACATGTCCCCTTACTTGATCTTGTATATTCCCAGAGAGGTGAACAAACCCCACATGCCACCTTACTTGATCTGGCATATTACCAGAGAGGTGATCCAATCCCACATGTTTCCTTACTTGATCTGGCATATTCCAAGAGAAGTGATCAACTCTTTTGGGAATAAAGACTGGACATTGATTTCCTTGCTGTTACTGTCACTGATTATGAACACCAGAGGACATCTTGACGTGCGGGCGAATCTTCTGATAATGTTGTGTAATAACTTAGAATCTCTGTATAATTGGTTTGGAATGTCCTGTGAAGAGAGGTTAAATATTAATGTCTTGTTTTTTGTCTGTTGATGAACATTATGGCAAGTGATTAATGCAATATCATATATAAATGTAATTCTACAATCCTATTTACTATTTATTACAATCCTATATAATTTGAATGCTATAATTCTACAACCACAATAAAATTTAGTTTTTTAACAAACAGTAAGTTCCCCTGTGTGCATGTATGTATGTACTGTGGAATATATAGATCTATCAGTCGATATAAACATCCATTGTACACTGTGGAGTGTACATTTACCATACCTCTAACCCTAAAATGCACCAGAGGGTGTACAAGAAGTCCCATGGAAGTGTTTTTTTTCAACACTAATGACAGTAATCCAATACTTTCAGCAAATCAAATTCAAAAGTCTTTTCAATAGTCGTAAGAATATTCAAAGTGTAAGAGAAGAACCAGATATTTGACATTATTATTATGTGTCTCCTGAGATACATTAACAATTGTTGTAAAGCTTCTGAAAGTCAACAATAGAGGTAGATACAAAGCCAATGGCAGCAGGATTCAATGGTACTTGTAAGGATTGACAACTTTTTCTAAACCATTTATGATCCAGGGGTGTGGGCTGGCAGGAGGGGTGGGGCACAGAGGAGAAGATTGTGGATGTTGAGGAATGGCATTAAACTTTGGAGGGTAGAAACGGCTTTCACTGTAAAACACCTGACGTTGACGTTATATTACTGTACCTCAACCAGAAGAACTTGCTTTTCAGAGTCTCTCTGACCCATTTGGAGAGGCTGGTATTTATTAGCTCTGAGCAGAAACTCTTCGAACTTTACGACTTGGGATCTGTACTTTGGATATGTTGCAAAGTCTGTAAAGGGGGAAAATATACAAGTTGTCAGTACAAACACTGAAAAGGATTTCTCACAAGTAATGAAATCAGTAGATAGTTTGCCATCTAATGTTGATGAAACAACAGCTTGCACCAATTCTTCTATGCAAAGTAAGAAAGGTTAGTTATACTGTGGGTGAAAGAAGAATTGTTTTTTTAATCATTTAAAGTGACAGTAACATTAGTTTGTACAATTTAAATAGATCTTACAAAAATGATAACTCCAGCCATACTGTACAAGTGATTTTTACACAAAAAAATGATACTGCATTATTAACATTGTATAATTTACCAAACTACGCATAAAGTTACCTATGTTACTGAAAAAATCATCTCGGTCAAAGGTATCAGTGGCTGGGTTCAACCATTCTTGGACAGTCAATTTCATCTCTTTGGCAAAAGTGTTCACTGTAGCAGTTTTCCCAACTCCTGCAGGTCCACTGAGAAGTAAAACAAAGGAGTCAACCTGCAAACAAAACAAGAAAAAAAAATTCTGTAAATAATCTTGTGCTCAGCATCAAGAAATTTTCAGAGGGCCCACAATGAATGAGACACACAACCAACAGCATAGCATATCAAACTATCTGTACTTTATGCACAACAGTTGGCCTGAGGCGGGCACCTGGGTACCCGTACCCCAAATCGAATACGCACAAAACGGGTACCCCTTTGCTGGGGGGAAAAATCCCATAACTGGTACGCGAGTGCTTTCATGATTTCAATAATTCTGCATGTTTTGATTTATCAAGACATGCCAATACGGAATTTTAATTTCATGAAATAGCTTTCTTGTAGTGTAGATGGTTGTTTTAGTTTTAGCCATTCTTAATGATTCTCTTTCGTGTGGATAAAACCACTCACCACCAAAAAGGAAAATATTTTCATTGGTGAAAACTACTCAAAATTGAAACCTTCAATCCATCACAACAGCAACAGTGTACAGTACATGTAAAATGCTACACTTCCTGTTCAAAACATAGCAGATACCTTCCAAACAATTGCCGATTTCTAGCTAATTGAAAGTTGTAACCAAGGCTACGCAAAGTGTGTTTTTTTTTTCTTTCACAAACCAATGGTTAGGCTAGATTTTCCCATTGATTTAGTACGGTTTTAGGCTACCATGTGGTCGAAGATAGCAGCATTTCCATTTTGACTCTATGTGATTTTAGGCTATCATGTGGTCGGAGCTTTGTGGGGATTTTACGCAAACATAGTTTGTCGAGTGCATGTGTGGTTATTGCCATCAAGCAGCTAGCTCTGGTAGTCCATAGCAAGTGCTTTCCTCTCATAGTTGCATGCATAAATATTGATGTTTTCAAAATAAGTATTGTTTCATTAATTTATTTCATAGAAGGAAAGACTGGCAAGGAAAGTTACGGGATGTTACAATGGATTATAGACGGGATAACAAAGCAAAAATAATCACTAGGGGCTTTTTAACTAAACATTTATTCCAAATGCGATCGTTTAGCGATGAATCACTACAGAGTTACAGCTATAATGTCTGTTTGATTCAAGTTGAGAGCTAAAATTTTTAATGGAAAATCCTGTCTTGTCAAATTTTGACATGCGTGATTTGAAATCAAATGATGGGAATTGCAAAATCCCGTGGCTAATGCCGACCCTGGATCAAAGTAAAAGAAACAGTCGGAAATATTTTTTGGCAATTTTTTTCTTTATTTCATGTGCATTTGCATTATTATTTATTATACATCAGAGCATGAAACTTAGTTTTTCATAAGTTACAACATGAGTATCGATTGAAAATGCATATGTCAGAGGTGTAATGTAAGGTGGGATAGTGATCTGCCATTTATGTACATTGTACATGGTGTTTGGCTATTTTTTTTTTTTTTTTTTTTTTAGTAGATCCTGTCCAGAGTTTCGGGCACCTTTTACCCGACCGGGTAATGATTCTGATTTTGTGCTACCCTACTCAGGCCTACACAACAGCCACCTCATAATTCAACCCCCTTCAATCATATACTCCTGATATTACCCCTCTTTCTATTCATACTAAGTAGAGACAACAAAGAATCATTAATTCCTGTTAGAACAAACAATCTGGTGTATTACAAGGAATAATTATATGGTTGTTCTCTCAGTGTAAACAACTTACAAATTTCTGTCCAGAAGTAAAAAGGGAAACGGCAAAGATAGAAGTTGGAATAAATGCTAATAACATAGACAGGGACAAGTTAGTGTTCCTGATGTAGGCTGATGCAGATGGGAGTAAGGCACTGTACCTAACAAAGGGTAGGTATCCTACAGGTTGACATATATGCAGAGATGAAATACTGTACTTGATTAGAGGTAGGTTTCTTGCAGGTTAATTCATACAGAGATGAACTCGTTTACATGACTCAGTAATGTTATTAGAGAAAAAGTTTGCGTCCCGTAAAAAAATGCTTGCGTCCCGATCAGACCAATTGCATTTATTGTATGACCTACTTTCACTAGTGTAGTTGCAAAGATGCGATCGTATCCATGCCTGACTTAGTGAATGTTATACACAATATATAGGGCAGATGGCTCAGTGCCTTAGCTTCACTGTTCGACAGGGGCGGCCCGGCCCGCCACTCCTTTCCCCCGCCCTGCTGTTTCAACCAATTTTCATTGAGTGCACACATATGATAGTCTATACTGTAGACTCGTTATCTCTACAAAGGGGAAAGTAACGTTGCAAGTACAGTAATTGTCATTGAGCACTACAGATACAAGTCGCAATCAAGTCTAAGATTTTGCTTCCCTGGCCAAAACATTGCATCCTAGACGCAGAATCCTGCGTTGGTAACAATGCTGTTCAGACTAGGAGTCAAGTTTCCTACAGTTTGATACTAAACAGTGAGTTTGATACTATACAGTGATAGCTACTCTACCTGATTAGGGGTAGGTTTCCTACAGTTTGATACATGCAGTGATAGCTACTATACCTGATCAGGGGTAGGTTTCCTACAGTTTGATACATGCAGTGTTAGCTACTCTACCTGATTAGGGGTAGGTTTCCTACATGCGCAGTGATAGCTACTATACCTGAGTAGGGGTAGGTTTCTTACAGTTTGATACATGCAGTGATAGCTGCTCTACCTGATTAGGGGTAGGTTTCCTACAGTTTGATACATGCAGTGATAGCTGCTCTACCTGATTAGGGGTAGGTTTCCTACAGTTTGATACATACAGTGATAGCTACTATACCTGTTTAGGGGTAGGTTTCCTACAATTTGATACATACAGTGATAGCTACTCTACCTGATTAGGGGTAGGTTTCCTACAGTTTGATACATGCAGTGTTAGCTACTCTACCTGGTTAGGGGTAGGTTTCCTACATGCGCAGTGATAGCTACTACACCTGAGTAGGGGTAGGTTTCCTACAGTTTGATACATGCAGTGATAGCTGCTCTATCTGATTAGGGGTAGGTTTCCTACAGTTTCATACATGCAGTGATAGCTACTCTACCTGATTAGGGGTAGGTTTCCTACAGTTTGATACATGCAGTGATAGCTACTATACCTGATCAGGGGTAGGTTTCCTACAGTTTGATACATGCAGTGTTAGCTACTCTACCTGATTAGGGGTAGGTTTCCTACATGCGCAGTGATAGCTACTATACCTGAGTAGGGGTAGGTTTCTTACAGTTTGATACATGCAGTGATAGCTGCTCTACCTGATTAGGGGTAGGTTTCCTACAGTTTCATACATGCAGTGATAGCTGCTCTACCTGATTAGGGGTAGGTTTCCTACAGTTTGATACATGCAGTGTTAACTACTCTACCTGATTAGGGGTAGGTTTCCTACATGCGCAGTGATAGCTAGTATACCTGATTAGGGGTAGGTTTCCTACAGTTTGATACATGCAGTGATAGCTGCTCTACCTGATTAGGGGTAGGTTTCCTACAGTTTCATACATGCAGTGATAGCTACTCTACCTGATTAGGGGTAGGTTTCCTACAATTTGATACATGCAGTGATAGCTACTATACCTGATTAGGAGTAGGTTTCCTACAAAGGTGAGCTGACAGCCATTCTCCCACCTCCAGAACTTTCTTCTTGTGTACAGCTAATTCAGCCTGAAATTTAAAATATTGTATAAATCAGTCATCTTCAAACATCATCAGCAATGCAAACATTATGATTATTAATATATTCTGCTAAGCATTCCAATATCCAGAAGATCTTTCCAAATATATTCTCACAGATATAACCATTTAGACAGAAACGCATGTGCAGATAAATATGTAAACCTTAAATGGCCAGACATTTGGATCCTAGCAGGCTACATGTATTCTTCAGGGGAAAACTAAAATGAAAACAAAGTAAGAACACATTAAGAGTCACAGATGACTGTATCATTCAACAAATGAGTGATGAATCTATAGAGCAATTCGATATAACAAAGGAGAGTGAAGACAAAAGGGGAGAACAATGAGACAATTAGGCCTGCTACATGTCTGCTCAGACACCAGGCCTCACCATTTTTAATACTACTCGTCACTTGGCAGATTGACAGAGCATCTACTGTATCTTCTACTCCCATGCAGTGTCAAGTGAAAATCTGACAAAATTCTTCGCAACAGACAGTGCCAGCAAAGGAGAGCACATTTGTCTGAAAACTCCATAAATTTGGTATATTTTGCCAATGGCATGTAGAAAATATGAGGTGTTTGGCCACCTCACATGTTCATATTGGTATTCTGACACAAACATGTTTTTCTTCAATTGTTTTTAATAATGAATCTAATACATTCCTACTGTTGGTAGTGCATGGCACAGTGAAGAACTCATCAGTTCCATAATTTGTTAATGAAATTGGTCTTAGCAAAATAACAATATTTAGTGACATACTATGGATTTGATTTTCTGCATATCAGCTCAAAAGAGGTATTACAGTACATCATTCATTTATCAATTTTAATATCACAAAACTGGTAATATTAACGGTATCAAAGTTCTTGTTAAAAACGTTTGTTCATTGTAATAATTTAATGTTCTTACAGTTAGGTTCAGATATGGATTTCCACAATTAATTGTTAGCAGTCTACTTGGGCCACTAGTACTATACACAAATTGTCTAGGGGTTGCCTGAGCATAACAAACCAAGCCACCTTGATATGGATGGTCAAAAACTTTCGATTGGTTTAGAAAGGAATAAATGAACACAACATGTTCACTAATTCTTTTAAAACACACTGACTTCATGAGTTCAACCAATTTCCTGTAAATGGGAATATTAGAATTTACTTGTTTTGGTGAAAGTTTAGTAATCTAGGGAGTCCGTGAATTTTGTGTAAAACCTCCTAACATGAAACTTTCGCATATATATTAAACTTTCAGATAGAGACCATTTAATACAGTTAATCTCCATTGACATTGGTCCTTGACGAAAATCAAGTTTGCCAAGTACTGCTTTTATCATACTATGCAATGTTTGCAATGGTATGGTATCAGTGTAAGGGTTTGCCTAACCTGCTCATGAAAATGCCAAGAGTAGTGCATTTTCGATTAACCAATGAGAAAATTCTACTCATAAATGGCCTGTTAGCAAGCTTCTTTTCGAGGACTGTCATGTACTAAAAAGGCCTGCTCCATCTATCAAATATAGATGACCCAGATAGTGAATTACAAAGAATATGAACTTGCTTTCAATGTCATAAAATCAATCCCAGAGCACAGAAAGTCTAACAAAGCACAACAGAGTCAACGACAAACATGGTAGAAAAATCAAAAGTATATGTTCAAATTTCAACATTTCTCCAGACGCCAACCAGTGACTGTTTGGTTTCACACCAAATCCATACATTCTATTCATATTTTAAGCTCACCAATGAAGTTGGTGCATGTTTTTCTGTCCATGGAACACTATCATGTTCTATCTGTGTTTTCTGTGAAGATATTTGTTTGGATCTTGCTCTGTGACGGTTAGGATCCTGTAAGAGTCGTTTCTGTGATGTAGACGGAAAAGCACTCAATTTGGTTTGTTTCCTCTTTGGTGGGGATGGAGATGAAGTCACATCATGAACACCAAAGTCATCAAAGGAGGGATTTACCCATCCCTGCTGCATCTGTAATGATAAACATCTCATATACATGTGTGATCTTCTCACCCAGAACACAGTCAGACTTTCAGCCTTCAAATACACTTGCCATTTGCTTGTATGTGCTGTACATCCCTCCTTCTCCCCAAAAGGTGCTTTGAGTTCTGTAAATAAATAGAACCACTAATTTATTCCCCCCCCCCCCAAAAAAAAATGCACCTTCTCTTACCTTCTTAGAACATGATACAGTACATCCTTAGCTCACTCTCACCAAATGACTCACAGTCACCACTCCAGTCAGTTCCTTATTACTGTAGTACAATTAAACCTATCCAGATTATATTGGCCATATATATAGAAAAAGTCCAGATATAATTACTGTAGGTTTACTCTCACGTAAGTACTGTAGAACTTTACGCTAAAGTAAATAACTTTAGGCCTACTCTACACCTAGCGTACAGCTTGTGACAGTTGTATTACAGTAAGTGTTTAGATATCAAACTTACAGCACTTGCTCTGATTCATAGAAAGGGCTACATGTGTAACTAACACATTGCACAAGAAAAATCATTCGAGGAATTGATATGGTAATGAATAAAATTTTCTATTTCCAACTCTAATTAACTGCTACAGTATAGCCTACACTGTACATGGCCTTGCCTAGACCTGACCTAGGCTATCAAGTATCAATCTGTCAGTGTCTAAGAACTATGGCCATGGGCTTAAGTTACAGTAATTGCTCAATACAAAGCAACACAAAGCTCCACTCTGTAGCTGGCTAAACCGTCGTAATAGCTAGCTAACCAACTTACTGTACTGTACCCTTCAGAAATTTCCCTAACAGGAAATGGCTCAATTAAATTAAGATTAAGAATGAGAATCATTAAAAAATGATGTTTTTAGTAATATCACAAACAAAGTTTAATTTCAATTAGGTCCCATAGTTATAATTTTAACAATTTAATGATAGGTCGTTCTTTCAAGGAATGGCAAAAACTGAACCATCCTAACAACGGCATATATACTTTACATTGAACTCAGGCCTAGTAGTATTTGGCATGTCTTCTCGTATATTTAACTTACCTACTGTATGCATAAATGAATCAATGGTGTAGCTAGTACAAGAGTATGATACAGTGTACTTTCTCTGCATTTTACTAGACACACTACAATTTACTAGACACACTACATTATACATGGATGCTGTAGCCAACCTATTTTTCAGGGTGTTACTTCAAAGTTGCTGGGTATTCTGCAATTACTACAAACTTGGCCTAGCGGATGCTGATAGAACATTGTTGTAAAATTAACATATTAAATGCCAATAGCCAATCCTACAAAAAGAAAGTTATTGAAAGTTACACAAACCGTGTTCAATGTCAGGATAGCAAATTTAGATGACCAACTGCAACCAACATTGGCAGCAGATCGCCTAAGTATTGGCCTACGTTTGGTACAGTAGGCTATTTCACCTAGCTTAGCCTAGGCCCAAGGCTAGTATTTATAAGTTTGATCCTATCAAGTTACAGATTATAGCTTTTCTATTCAGTAACCTAACACTTGGTGGTTACTGCAATATGTGTTTTTCTTTTTCACTTCACAACATTGTTGCTATCTTTATATGTGGGTTTGAAACTGTACTGCACTGCGTCGTCTGTTGTCTCTCACACAGTTTTAGGCCAGTTTGAATGCAAATTGTGTCACAGTGTGTTTAAACCTGAGCTTGAAGGTAGCGGTCAATAGTAGACCTGCTTGAAGGTAGCCGACATTAGTAGCGGACAATAAGAGCAGATAATAAGTAGAAAAGCGGAGAGCGCTATCTATTTCTAGCGGACAATAAGCAACGGTGAAGGTGCAGTGGTACTCAATAATTGTTTGTACATTAAATCAAGGGCGTAGGAACCGGGGGCTGGGGGGGGGGACGCCAGCCCCCCAGTGAAAAATATGGAGGGGCGGAAGTATCATTCCGCCCCCCGCTTCGCAAGTCAGAAAACCCCTTTTTCATTTCCAAATGAGAAAAAAAAATCTCATTTCGAGCACCAAATTGCATATAAGGCCAGGTGAAAACGCAAAATTATATACAAACTGGAGTGGGTGGGTTGAAGTGTGCTATATTGCACCAAATTGCATCTGAGGCCACCTGGAAATTCCAAAAAATTCCAAAGGGGGAGGGGGAACCCCCTCCCCTTACACCCCCTCCCCGGGCCGGCCATCAGACTTCAGCCCCCTACTCAAAAGTACCTTCCTACGCCACTGCATTAATAATAATAATAATAAACAGTTCTTATTAAGCGCCCGTAACAGAAGTCACAGGGCGCTTTACAAATAAAAAGGTCAAAAAATACATAAAGAATACAAGTCAAACACACAGCTAAAGAAGCATATGACCGAATGATAAAAAGTAAAATGGCACACAAAAGGCAATAACCATGGATAAAAAGGCACTAACATATATAGACAATGAATTACTGGGTAAAGAGATGAGTTTTCAGTTTTGTTTTAAAATTGTCCACAGAAGATGCAGTCCTGATATGTTGTGGCAAAATGTTCCATTCTGTATGAGCGGCTTCTACGAATGATCGGCGTCCATAGGCGGTGCGTGGTTATGTTATTAAGTTAAGACAATTCATCCCTTCTGGTTCTGCATTTTGTAGAACATTGTCAACCTCGATATTCTACGTCTTTCGGCAAGAGGTTTCCAACCTAGATTTTGGAGCATCGTCCCAACACTTGATAAGAGGTGGTAACGATGGAGAGCAAACCTTGCAGCACGTCTTTGAACCATTTCAATTTTATTGATCAGTTTATTGGTATAAGGGTCCCAAACATGCAGTGATGCTGTACTCCAGGATTGGCCTCACTAGTGCCTTGTATAGCTTGTTGTTTGACACTGGTATTTTATGATGTTAATATTGCGACGAAGGAAATTGAGGACAGTTTGTTGCTTTAGAGGTGAGATAATCTACCTGCTCCCAACGTAAATCGTGAGTGATGTGAACTGAAGCTGGACGTGCTTGAGTTCCAAACCATGGAGGGTATAGGCGAAAATCTTATAGAACTCTTAAAATCCAATAATGAGATGTTTATAATTAATCAGTACTTCGTCAGTTCGTCAGTACGTAGAGGCAGTTTGTACACGATGTAGTTGAATTTAACGCAATCACAAATATTCTTATTTTTTTCAATCGAAATTTTGGTGAAGATAGAAGTTATGTCATCGATATCAAACATGAATAGAGTGATAGAGGACACATTGCACTATTACGTGATGTATATCGCACTACCTACCTATCTCTTTAACTAGAGATAATTAATATCAAACATTTCGTTAGTACGTAACGGCAGTGGATCTTGTACACGATAGTGGAATTTTAGCAATCACAAATAAAGAAGTTATGTCACCCATATCAAAGAACACTAGTATGATAGAAGAACTCTTCTCTGTCTCATGATGTGTATCGCACTTCTTAGCTATTCCTATAGGAAAGATCATTAATTATGAATATTCCTTTTTTGGGATGAATTGTCTTAAATTTTATGTACAATTACTGAGTACCACTGCACCTTCACCGTTGCTTTTGTCCGCTAGAAAATAGGCGGCGCTCTTCGCTTTTCTCCTGATTGTCTGCTCTCATTGTCAGCTCTAAATGTCCGCTACTTATGTCCGCTATCTTCAAGCAGGTAATGATGTTGCGATGCAATGGATCCGGATCATTTTACTGAACATAGCGTGTACAATGTGTAAAACTGATTTCTCAAGGAACAAAATGGCGCTGCCCTACGAAGTTGTGATTTCAAGTGATTCTACTGGTCAGATGTGGAACTGTTGTATTTGGAATCCCTTATCAGATACCACATCAATTCATTACAAGGGAAGCGGAAGCAAACTTCGTTCGTTATGCCTTCTTTCAGGACAATACATTATATCGGCAGACAGTAATAAACCGTTATTGAACATGTGGGAAGTTCAGCGTAGGGTAAGCATTGGTACTAGTTTGGCGAAAGTTTTTGTACCCATATTGCATGATGCACTCACTCTGTGAGAGCACCCACGATTATCCCAACCAGGGGGTATATTGCCACGGTCTGCTAATAATATGCTGTCAAAAGAATTCTCAACCTTGTTGGAAGCGTCAGTGAGAAGAATAAGCCCAGAAATTTATTTTTAACAAGGTCCTGTGACTCCTGCCCAAGCAAGAAAAAAATAGACATGACATGGTGCATTCTGAGTTTTATTTAGGCGATAAATTAGTTGTAATAAAGGCTAAGCACTTGTGCCTCTACTACTGGTCTCAAGGAAAAAATGACAGAGTACAGATGAATCCATCAATAATTAACCAACTATCCTACATGAATTCTAAGATAAACTGAAGTCTTTATTCTAGTATGAAAAGTGTGATCAGTGAATGTGATGATTTTGACACCATATTCAATGTTTTTTTTATTTCAACATATTCAGGAGCAGCATCAAACTAGAATGGTTTGTTCGGGACATGTTTCATGCTTAGCAGCAAGCCCTGATTCAGCATACTGCATTGGTGGAATTGAAGAAAAACTTAATATATGGCAGGTACAGTAAATATGTCAAATTATCCTAATTTTTACTTCCCTCTTCTCCCTCATTGCCAGACCCTTGAACTACCCAGTTTTAAAGTTGAAATCATCATCATCATCTCCAACTCTAGTATTATTTGCTACAGTACACTTAGTACTGTAGCAGTAGCTCTGTGGTTTAGAAAATATTAGAACTTAACATGATAAAGCTACTGTAGATGGAAGCTCATACTGTAACTGTATTGAAATTTGTGGGTGTCAAAGTTCATTTGAGGTTAGTCTGCAAGCCTTGTAAACATGATAACTGCAAAAATCAATGTTTGGAGAAACTTCATACATGATATATACTGTAGCTCTATACTGTACCTTAAAAAGTACAAGTATTGTATTGAAATTGGTATAGGTTGATATCATTTGATTTTGAGGTCAATGTAGCTCAAAATCTGAAAACTTTGTAGCATGATACATGTATGCAAAAGTGAAACTTGCTAAATCTTCAGAATTGGTACCGTCTGCAGAACCCCTTCAGTGAGTTTTGTACATAAACCTTCAAACATTGGTGGAGGCCAAAGGTCACTTGAGGTCAATGTAAGTCAAAACATGAAAATGGTTTAATAAGGTACAACAAATGTAATAATTGGTTGAGTTTCATACTTTAATATACTGTAACAAGAATCCCATTGAAATAAGTGGAGGTCAAAGGTCATTTGAAATCAACAGACCTCAAAGTACTGAAGGATGTAAACTTTGTAAACACAAATTATACAAAAACTAAAATAGTGAAGATTGGTTGTTCCCTATACTACAGTAAGTACAGTATCTGATCCCCCCTCACCCCGGTGAGTATAAGATCCCTAATCAATTTGTGGAGGTTGTAGGCCTCTTGAGGTTAACATGGATTAGGTCAAATTTTGCAAGCATCTTAAGCACCATAATTGTGCACATTTGCAAAGCTGGGATGTGAACTTCATACCTGTAGTACTTAGAGGGCCCAAGTAAGTACAAAGATCCTTTCATTTTCTGGAAGGCCAAAGGTCATGTGAGGTAAACATACAGTAAATCATTGCCTGGAAACATTTTCAACACACAAACAATTAAATTTTAAAAACAAGAATGAAGTTGATAGTTGATGTCCCCTTAGTTTGGCATTAGTGCAGGTACCTTGCTGATTTCTTGAAGTCAGCACTTGAATATCCATGGTCCAGTGTTTCTGTAAAGTTTTCTTATATATTTGGGAAGTATCACTATAAAGCCAGTGGAGTTAAGGGTTTGTTGCTAGTGTAACTGCTCTTCTCTGGTCCATGGATTAATGTGTGCATGTAAAGGTAAGAGAATACATTGAATTAGTTTAAATGGCAACAGGAATGTTTTAGTTTTGCAGAGTATTTGACCCACTTAAACATTTGGCTTTAGATCTCAACAGGTCATCTTTTGGCAGTTTTATCACGGCACTTTCAGAGAGTAACATGTATATGCTTCACTGATGATGGATCATATTTTCTCTCTGGAGGGGAAGACAACCTCATCATGGTTTGGGATCTTGCAAGGTAAGTAAGCACAGTTTAACATCTTGATGTCCAGTGTGCCTTTGTGAAAGTTGCAGAGATTGATTACACATGTACCCTTAGAACTGTGTTTACTAATATTACCTGGAGGGCTCAACAGTGTTTTGCAATGCTTCCTTAATGCTCGTTTATGAAACCCTCATGAATTGTGAAGTAGGCTACTGGAAATTGGGTGGAAAGTTAAATACGATAAGGCCTCCGAAAAACCCTGTCAATCATGTTTCTTCAGGCAATTACTGGCAAATTAGTGAATATATGTGCATGCAAGAGAAATTGGACATAGTTATATTTACTGACAGAGTAGTGAATGAATGGCAGAAACTGCCCTGATAGGATAAAAACACAGTGTTTGAGACTTCAAACTCTGAATCCTTCTTTTAAGTTCTGCGAAGAACGGAAGCCTCAGTCAGTTGAGACACAGGGCAATTCCTATGAAATACTATAAAAGATGGAAGCCTCAGTCATTAGAATCCAGGTCTGGTGATTTGACTGATTGCTATCAAATATGAAAAAGGATGCAAGCCACTGTCATAGATATGGATTTGTTGCTTATTAGCATTGATTGATGTGTGTGCAAATTATTTATTTTGATGCCACTAAACTAAAATTTTTTCTGATTTTGATATCAGTTTAACATTAGCATTTCTATTAGGAGATACAGTATATAGAACCTTATTCATGGTGTTCCATATTCTTCTAAATTAAAATCACATATTTACATTTTTGTTTCCTTTTCCTTTTGTTTTGCTTAAAGATGAAGTCAAACTTCAGTATAAGTTTATTGGTTCAGATGAAAGCATTATAATGGTTGTTGCTTACAGTATCTTAGATTTGAGTTAAACTGCTGTAGGGCCTGTGACACAAAGCAGTGGTTTGTTGGGCTTAATAATTACTTGCATTTAAGCCACAGGAAGCGAACATTTGAGAAAATTGCAAGTTTACTACTGTGAACAGAAGGTCTTTTGAGTTCACTGCAAGCTTTCCAGACAGTTTATACATACAGTAGACGCTTCAAATTATGATTCCTAACTGTGTGGTCTGCTTCAGAGTCATATGTAAAGTAGTCTATCTGGATCAAACATCAGACCAGCTATTTTATTATGATAGGATTATTTGATTCCTTGCTGAAGGCAAAAGGTCACAAAAGGTCAAAATATGTAATTCTTGTAAACCTGATAAATGTAGCAGCAAAGCTTAATAGATGCAGTTCATTAATATGATATGTGGATCCACCTTACTGAGACACAGCACCTATACTGTATTTCCTGTGGAAGTAAATGTTGTTTGAGATTAATAGAGGTCAGAGTCTGAAAACCTAATATACATGATAACTCTCAAAATAAATGTGGTATGAAACTTCATACTTACTGTTTATGATTTGAATTAGTGAGTACCAGAACTCTCTCATTATCTGTAAAAGGCCATTTGCAATCAAAACTCGAATGTGCACTTTAAGTTAAATGTATTTATATATAAAACTTGTTTAGGAATTAGTTTTCCTGTTGTCTTTCTGTTTTATTTGATACTTCCAGTGTTACTTTGTGGATGGTATATTTTCCTCCCTTAATATCCATGTATGTGTGAGGTACAATATTTTGTTTAAATAATGATAACATTCTTTGTGTTTGATTTTAGCACTTTACAATGGGAACAATCTCAGGGTCAAGATCCTCTGCACATCTGGTCGCATCATGCTTTACCGATAACAGACTTGCATTGTGGGAAGGGAGGAATCACTGACAGGGTGGTCTCTGCCTCTCAGGACCAGACATGCAAGGTATAGTACTGTTTGGTAGTAACCATTATACAACACCTACTGTAATTATATTCCGGCCATTTGATTGGTCAATTGCTCGTCGATTGCATGCAAAATCCGTTCTATTGCACTCTATGAAATAGAACCATGTGTTATACTTTTTTGATAGCACTTTTTTCAATGGTAAGAGAGCAGAGAAACCTGTCTGTTCAAAACAATCTGTTGCATGAGTGAATTTTACATCCAATTATATCCAAATTTGAAGGTGTTGTATAAAACAAATAATAAATGGTTTCCATTCGTGCAATTGTGCAAATATTTCATTCGTTGAAAGATGGAATTTGTTCCATTCAACTCGGCTGCGCCTCGTTGAATGGAACATTCCATCTTTCAACTCATGAAATATTTGCACTATTGCACGAATGGAAACCATTTATTATTTGGATATTATCATGGTTTTATAGGTATTAAGTACAGTAGTCAAATGTCAAACAAACATTCATCCTTCAACAATATCATTCAGATTTATTGCATCTAGTACAATATTACAGTCCCTTAACATTTTGTCTGTATAGTGAGATAATGTGTGACTAGTAAGTACTACCCCATACAGTTTGCAGTTTATCTTTCCAGCATCCTGAATCTCTGTGAAGGTTTGTCAAACTTGCTTGTTGGAAGTTAGACAAATGTTAATATATATATTATGCAAGGTTTCATAGCAGATTACTGTCACTAAACTGTTTATTTTGCTGATTGAACCATTGATTGACCATTGATTGACCATTGATTGATTGACCATTGATTGACCATTGATTGATTGACCATTGATTGAACCATGATTGACCAGCATCCCTTTGTGTCAGTGTGGTCCATCATTGTTCTTCTCTATTTGCATAGTTATGGGATATACCATCAGGCCAGATGCTTTGCTCCTTTGTATTTGATACTCCCATCCTCTCTGTCACTATGGATGCAGCTCAGCTTAGAATTTTTGCAGGAGGTCTAGATGGAAGTATCTATTCTGTCAACCTCTTTGAAAAGGTATTTATTGCCATTAATTCTCCTTGTTTCTACTTCCTCATGAATACTCCCTCATATGACCTACTTCCTGCTCATAAGTTCTTCCTCATGAATTATGCATTTATACCCATGGGTCATTTGAGAACGTGGTCAATTTTACAATCAATTTGTTTAACATTAACATGACTCATGTGTCAGTGTTTGTTTAGATAAGTACATAAACTTTGCCATGTATCTCAGTAGTTGCCCTGCCAAGTCTTTTATTTCAGCCTTCTCAATATGGAGAGCATTCATGATTAATAGTCTAAAGGTCACAAGTCTTCAACGTCACAAGTTAAAGCATTTCATACATACTCGTACTTCCACACACACATACCATCATGATCGGAAGGCTTACAATTTACATAAGAAAAATGTCCTGAAATCTTCTAACATGCTTAGATAATGTTGTACTCTTAGCACATCTTTTGTTTGGACCCATTGAGGCATCACCTTGACAACAACGATGGTAACAACAACAATGACAATGAAGATTTTTTTTTTTCTGTGACACATTCTTTGCAGGTTACTGGTCAACAGAGACTAGTTGAAGATCATGAGAATACGTACAAGGGACACAGGTAACATGGCCAAGTGTTATTGAGAATATTTGTGAAGGGAATAAAGGGCAACTCAGGACTGATGAACTTCTCCACAGTTTCTGCCACAAAATGAAACTATACTTCATCTTGATTTCAAAGACCCCTAAGTTGTGTGTGGTCATGGGTCAGTTATTGCATGGCTGTTCTTCATGAGGTTCCTTCACTTAGATTGGTGAAGAGGATAGGATGTTGCTAATCTTTTGGTGATCCTCTGGTGGTTCTCAAGAAGGGTATCTGTGGAGGGGAACTATGCTTGCCAAATTTGCTCATATTATTAGAAACAACAAAATGATGTAATATAATGAAACTTTCCCATTAGTTTTCCCCACTCTTGCATCCTTCTCCCATGACACTCAACTGCCCATCTTAGGCACCCAACCATTCTCCCATGACACTCAGCTGCCCACTTAAGGCACCCAAACATTCTCCCATGACACTCATTTGCTCATCTAAGGCACCCAACCAATCTCCCATGACCCTCAACTGCTCATCTAAGGCACCCAACCATGATCCCGAGACACTAAGATGCCCATCTAAGGCACCATCTCCCATGACACTCAGCTACCCGTCTAAGGCACCCAACCATTCTCTTGAGACACTCAGCTGCCATTTAATGCACCCAACCATTATCCCGAGACACTAAGAAGCCCATCTAAGGCACCTTCTCCCATGACACTCAACTGCCCATCTAAGGCACCCAACCATTCTCCCATGACACACAGCTGCCCATTTAAGGCACCCAACCATTCTCCTGAGACACTCAGCTGTCCATTTAATGCATCCAACCATTATCCTGAGACACTAAGATGCCCATCGAAGGCACCTTCTCCCATGACACTCAGCTGCCCATCTAAGGCACCCAACCACTCCCATGACACTCAGCTGCCCATCTAAGGCACCCAACCACTCCCATGACACTCAGCTGGGCATCTAAGGCACTCAACTCTTCTCCCGAGACACTAAGATGCCCATCTAAGGCACCGTCTCCCATGACACTCAACTGCCCATCTAAACCTTCCTCCCCCACCTTACAATGCCAAGTCTGTACCTAACCCATTATTAAGACTATTAATGATTGATTTTTATGCTGCTTCCCATCTCAGCAAAGCTGTTACATGTTTGTCAACCTCTATGGATGGTTCAATGCTTCTTTCCGGCAGTGAAGATAGCACAGCTAGAATATGGCACATCACCAGCAGGCAGTGCATCAGAACAGTACTTCATAAAGGTATGCTAAGATACCTTGGAAGCCTCTGCAAAGAAATACCTTTGTCCTTTAAGGGCTTACAGATTTTCTTCGGAAACAAAAACATGTTTAGTTTTGTCAAATCTGATAAAAATAAGGTGGGGTGGAAATTGTGCTTGCCAGGACCACTAGATTGAAGGCTGGTAGGCAAGGGTGAAAATCATGACAAATGGGGACCAAGTGACTCCCATCACTTGCTTAGCAACCCCCTTAGATGCCAAAGAACATATACTAGGATCCATTTCCTAATGCTAAGTAGCACTCAGCATACAGTAGCAACCACTCTCAAACACAATCTTTCTAATCAAGCAAAAATGAGTAGCAACATGGACTTACTTGTTGTGATGAAATTATAGAAAATACCAAATGTGCCTGTAGTTATCATAAAGTAACCCCTTGTTCCACTGAATGCCTGTCAAACAAACATGATACCTAGTCCTGGAATTTTCATTGCTAGTGGCAGGGGCTATTCATAGAACAAGTTTGATATTGCAAAGGTGGCAGTAATGAGTCAAAATGCTAGAGAAAAGAATGACAAGAAGAGTTTGAGTATTAGTCATATTCTTAGTATCACACATTGTGTTCAAGTGAGTAATATTAGTGATATTCTTAGTATCCCATATGGTGTACAAGTGACTGCTCTATAATATAAATTGGAACATTCTTAGTATCACACATTATGTACCTATGACTGCTCTAAAAGTAATATTAGTAATATTCTTAGCATCACACATTGTGTACCTGTGACTGCTCTATATTATATTAGTAATATTAGTAATATTCTTAGCATCACACATTGTGAACCTGTGACTGCTCTTTATTATATTAGTAATATTCTTAGCATCACACATTGTGTACCTGTGACTGCTCTATATTATATTAGTAATATTCTTAGCATCACACATTGTGTACCTATGACTGCTCTATAGTATATAAGTAATATTCTTAGCATCACACATTGTGTACCTATGACTGCTCTATATTATATTAGTAATATTAGTAATATTCTTAGCATCACACATTGTGTACCTGTGACTGCTCTATATTATATTAGTAATATTCTTAGCATCACACATTGTGTACCTATGACTGCTCTATATTATATTAGTAATATTAATAATATTTTTAGCATCACACATTGTGTACCTGTGCCTCCTCTATATTAGTAATATTCTTAGCATCACACATTGTGTACCTGTGACTGCTCTATATTATATTAGTAATATTCTTAGCATCACACATTGTGTACCTATGACTGCTCTATATTTTATTAGTAATATTAGTAATATTCTTAGCATCACACATTGTGTACCTGTGACTGCTCTATATTATATTAGTAATATACTTAGCATCACACATTGTGTAACTGTGACTGCTCTATATTATATTAGTAATATACTTAGCATCACACATTGTGTACCTATGTCTGCTCTAGATATTATATTAGTAATATTAGTAATATTCTTAGCATCACACATTGTGTACCTGTGACTGCTCTATATTATATTAGTAATATACTTAGCATCACACATTGTGTAACTGTGACTGCTCTACATCTTGGTCTTCCTAAAACATTTGTTATCCTATTTTCTTGTCTATTGTGTCTGTCATATCTGTTTGATGGTGACTGATGTTGCTCAAGTTTGGGCAGTGTTCATATCTCTACAATTTTTTTTTTTTTAATATACTGCACAGGCACCGTCACTAATGCTATGTTCATAATGATGCCACGCATCTTACAAATTCAAACTGGCAAACCAACTCTCCCTGTCAGGCCCTTCCAGCGACATCTCTATGTTCCTTCTACATCAACTGTTTTAACTGAAGCAGTGGAGGATGAAGATGCAGTAAATGGTACCCCTGTCAGGTGGCATCACAGTCTCCAGGTAAATATTTAATTTAGCCACTCAGTAACACAGACATACATCTGAGATAAATCACAGAGGTACAGCTGAGATAAGTCACAGACGTACAGCTGAGATAAATCACAGACGTACAGCTAAATCACAGATGTGCTACTGGGATGAAAACATTTCACCAGTACAGTGTCTTTGTAAATTACTGCTTGTTCCAGCAACTTTCTAGCAGTATTTAAGATTAGGTGAAACTAGAGCACATGTACATTACTGCTTGTTCCAGCAACTTTCTAGTCAATATTTAGCATGAGGTGAAACTAGAGCACATGTACATAACTGCTTGTTCCAGCAACTTTCTAGCATTACTTTGCATGAATAGAAACTAGCGCACATGAACATAACTGCTTGTTCCAGCAACTTTCTAGTCAATGTTTAGCATGAGGTGAAACTAGAGCACATGTACATAACTGCTTGTTCCAGCAACTTTCTAGCATTACTTTGCATGAATAGAAACTAGCGCACATGTACATAACTGCTTGTTCCAGCAACTTTTTAGTCAATGTTTAGCATGAGGTGAAACTAGAGCACATGTACATAACTGCTTGTTCCAGCAACTTTATAGAAGTATTTAGCATGAGGTGAAACTAGAGCACATGTACATAACTGCTTGTTCCAGCAACTTTCTAGTCAATGTTTAGCATGAGGTGAAACTAGAGCACATGTACATTACAGCTTGTTCCAGCAACTTCCTAGTCAGTATTTAGCATGAGGTGAAATAATCACTGACAGTGAATTGAAGCAATTTGTGTTTTCAATTTCTCAAAGAATAATCCTTTTTTGGCTTAGTGATCAAAGAAATTGCTTGTTTTGGTGTTTGAACGTATCTTCTAATGTCACAAAATATATTTAAATTGGAAGAAATTTTTCTTTATTATTCTTAGTTAAGGGACACCTACGAACAACATTGTCCTAATCACTCTTAAAATCATGAAAATAGCTACAACTCTCATCAAAATCTATCAAAGATTTACCATTTTACAAGTCTCGATTAATTCTAGTTTCATTTATGAATATACATTAGCTAATTATGCACATTGATGATGTAAAGGGAGTAACTACCTAATATTCTGTTGTGTTATTACTTTGTATTTACAACCTTTATTTCAAGGACACTGAACACAGGTTTGTGGAAAAAGGGAATTTTTTAAAATATATTTGTCTTTGAGAAGAGAAACATCACATTATTCAAATGATATATATATCATTTGTGAGTTTGAATTAAGGGGTAACTTATTAAGGCCTAAAATAAGCATTTTGATTAGGGCAATACTCCACATCATAGTTTGCACATATTTAATGAGTTTTCCAGATTTATCAAAACTTCAAATGTGTATATCTTGGAAACAAAAAGAGCTTTTTGAAAAATTTCAACAGATTTTGAATGAGATTATCACACACAACAAATGTACTGAATATAGGGCAAGTTGGCTAGGTGTCCATTGTACTTTAAAATTCCACCATGTTGGTCTCTAGTAACATTTCTGTTTGTTTTATTTTGGAGAAGGGAATAACCTAGTCACTCTTAGTGATGGGTAGCCTGGAAGTGCCTGCCACTAAGAAGTCGCATGATAAATTACAACCTCTCATTTTCCTGCAGATTCCAGAAGAGATCAGTTGGACAGAAGCTGTGCAATCAGCTCTTCATGAAGAGGTACAGTTCTTTGCTATTAATACTGTACCTGTTTTTACATGATCAGGTGCTTGATAATCAAAGCCAATGGTACTCAGCATTATTTTGTTGAATGTTTAAGTGGTATTTTCAGCTAAGCTTTGGCTGTATTAGCCCCCCCCCCCCCTCCCCACACCTGCCATCCATACAGATGATCAGGACTAATACATTAACTTTTATATAATGTCTGTAAAGAAAAAAATAGTTGATAAGGTCAGTCACATTTTGCCCTCTCCCTCCTGTATTGCTAACTATTAGCACATGTGGGATAACGGTCTCCAAATTTGTTACTTGGTTTAGGAGTCACTTAATTCAACCATAGTAAATGTGCCAACCTATCTTGCAGTAGACGGACATGAATTGCTGTGTATGATTTCACTGTGGCATACACGATGCACAAAGGATGAAAGCAACATAGTGTAGGGTTCATTTCTTCCCTGCTACAATCCCTCTTTCACACTGCTAAAGGTGATAAATGTTGATTAAACACACAAACTTTAAAGAAATACTCTTGGGCAACTTCCTCTGCTTGTCCGAGTCTTGTTTTTGTTGTCTGAACAACACATTAGGTTTGGTGATTGGAACACCAATATGTACACTGTAAGAGAGATGTGTAGGTTTGGTGATTGGAACACCAATATGTCATTGTAGGAGAGATGTGTAGGTTTGGTGACTAGAACAGCAATATGTACACTGTAGGAGAGATGTGTAGGTTGATGATTGGAACACTAATATGTACACTGTAGGAGAGATGTGAAGGTTTGGTGATTGGAACACCAATATGTCATTGTAGGAGAGATGTGTAGGTTTGGTGATTGAAACACCAATATGTCATTGTAGGAGAGATGTGTAGGTTTGGTGACTAGAACAGCAATATGTACACTGTAGGAGAGATGTGTAGGTTGATGATTGGAACACTAATATGTACACTGTAGGAGAGATGTGAAGGTTTGGTGATTGGAACACCAATATGTCATTGTAGGAGAGATGTGTAGGTTTGGTGATTGAAACACCAATATGTCATTGTAGGAGAGATGTGTAGGTTTGGTGATTGGAACAGCAATATGTCATTGTAGGAGAGATGTGTAGGTTTGGTGATTGGAACAGCAATATGTCATTGTAGGAGAGATGTGTAGGTTTGGTGATTGAAACACCAATATGTCATTGTAGGAGAGATGTGTAGGTTTGGTGATTGGAACACCAATATGTCATTGTAGGAGAGATGTGTAGGTTTGGTGATTGAAACACCAATATGTCATTGTAGGAGAGATGTGTAGGTTTGGTGATTGGAACACCAATATGTCATTGTAGGAGAGATGTGTAGGTTTGGTGATTGGAACACCAATATGTCATTGTAGGAGAGATGTGTAGGTTTGGTGATTGGAACAGCAATATGTCATTGTAGGAGAGATGTGTAGGTTTGGTGATTGGAACACCAATATGTCATTGTAGGAGAGATGTGTAGGTTTGGTGAATAGAACAGCAATATGTACACTGTAGGAGAGATGTGTAGGTTGATGATTGGAACACCAATATGTACACTGTATGAGACATGGGTAGGTTTGGTGATTGGAACACCAACATGTACACTGTAGGGAGAGATGTGTAGGTTTGGTGATTGGAACACCAATATGTACACTGTAGGAGAGATGTAAGTTGGTGATTGGAATACCAATATGTGCACTGTAGGAGGGATGTAGATGCGTTGGAGAATGTGTAGGTCGATGAACAGAACACCAATATGTACACTGTAGGAGAGATGTGCAGGTTTGGTGAACAGAACACCACTGTAGGAGAGATGTGTATGTTTGATGAATAGAACACTGACTGTAGGAGAGAAGTGTAGCTTTGGTGAATAAAACACTGATATGTACACGTAGGAGAGACGTACAGGTTTGATTAACAGAACAACAGCTTTGGGCCAATAGAACTCTCTTCGAATATATGGATCATAGGCCTACTTCTGAGTTTGTTTTCAGAATCTCCAAAGTAATGTAGGGTGATGCCAATTTATCATGTTCCTATTTGGTGGTACTTAGTTACAATGCAATCTGAAATCAATTAAACTCTTCGATGAGTTAAATCTCCTATCTGTCGCCTCGGATGACCATTCAAATTTTGCCCTGAACCTGTTTATATCTGGTGCAAAGAAGTGAAACTCACTGAGTATTTAAGTTCATTGAACAGGATAGTTATACATACATACATTGAATATATTTATATAGCACTTCCCCCCCCCCAAAAAAAAAAAAAGGCTCAAAGCGCTGTGTGGGCATTACATAACTTGGTATCTGTTATGTGGCCTGGCGAGTCATATTACACAATATTTTTACAACCTATCACTTCAGAATTATGCAAGTTTCCCATAGAAGTGTTTAATTGATGTCTCATTTTGGTGGCTTTTTTTGCAATGTACATCTACTTTTAAACCCTCTCTCTTGACCCTCACAGAAACCCTCGGTTACAGTTGCAGAAAGACAAGCCGAAGAGGTGGCCAGTCTGAAGCACATCAATGCTCAATTACGCAAGTTTGCAGCTGAGAATATCTTGCTTGAACAGAAAACTTGAATATTTCGTTCAGAAACAAAAAAAATTCAAACTGTGAGGAAAGCAGTCTGGCCCTGGAAGCTCTTCCAGACTGCGCAATTTCTCTGTACGGACATTTGTCTGGACAATCAGGTTCTAAAGCACAGATTTTTAAAATGTGTGATTAGTGTATACCAGGGTTGTCCAACCTTTTGAAGAGGAGGGCCACATCGAATGATTATGATGAAAGAGGGGGCCGCATGAACTCTACGCTCGATTTTTTGCCCGAAGCCCAAGGCAACAAAATGTGAGCACGGAGCGCATTGATTTATTTTCCTTCCTGATAAAACAGATGAATAAAGTTCAGCCCCCCCCCCCTCCGCTGAGAGAGTGTCACACAAACTGACCTGTATGCAGTTTTTTGGACCCAGAAGGTTCGAATGATTGATTATATAGCTTCAAATTGTTATCAATAAATCTGCTCACTAAAACTTCGCACTGTATAGCATCTCGGCGGGCTGGACGCAACCCTGCGGCGGGCCGGACTGTGGCCCGCAGGTTTGACAACCCTGGTGTATACCAAGGTGACCAGTGCTATATATGGTAATATGAAAATAGTGAGAACAAGGAGATATGGTCTTTCTAATCATATTGTGATATTGTTTGATAAAACTTACTTGATGACCCTTTGTTTCATCCAACATAGAAATCATCTGTCCCACAAAAGTGTTGTTTTACTGATTGAATTATGCTGTCTCATCCTTCCAGCTGAACCTTTGGTGAACAGTCAATGCAGCATTACTGTAGTTGATATGCAAGTTAAATAATCATTAACCAGGTCAGTGGCGTAGGAAGGTACTTTTGAGTGGGGGGGCTGAAGACTGATGGCCGGCCTGGGGGAGGGGTCTGCCCCCTCCCCTTTGGAATTTTTTTGCATTTCCAGGTGGCCTCAGATGCAATTTGGTGCAATATAGCACACTTCAACTCCCACTCCATTTTGTAAAGAATTTTGCATTTTCACCTGGCCTTAAATGCAATTTGGTGCTCCAAATGAGATTTTTTTCTCATTTGGAAATGAAAAAGGGGTTTTCTGACTTGCGGAGCGGGGCGGAATGATACTTCCGCCCCACCATATTTTTCACTGGGGGGGCTGGCGCCCCCCAGCCTCCCCGGTTCCTACGCCCTTGAACCAGCTGACATCAGAAAGACACAAATGATTACTGTTGGTTTGGTAGCTTTATGTCAGATACTTGAAGGTTGGCTGGCACAGTCTTCAATTAACTACTGTTTTCCTTTCCAGCAATTGATATCAATTAACATGAACAAAAATTGGTGGTATTTGTACAGACAATGTGAATTCTATCAGTGATCTGTAAACTGGTAGTGTCACTGAAAATGATTAACAGGTGAGATGGCTTGGCCAACAGGCAAATGTGGGGGGGGGGGGGGGGGAATGATGTTTGCTTCAAATTTGATGCATTATTGATTCAAACTAATGTTCAAAAAGCAATTTTTAATTAATAGCTTTGCTAGCACTTTTAGGTGGAGAAATACAGGATTCAGATTCAAGTTACATTATTATGAAATATTTAGAAAGAAGCAATGTGAACATTCTATTGAGCGAGAGAGTGGTAACCTAATGAAAAGCAGAGAGTTAGTTCTTCAATGTGGCAAGGTTGTTTATGGAATGAAATTCTCCAAGTATACTCTAAGAGAATCTACAAGAGTGTATTGCAAACATACACAACTCAGAAAAGGTAAACACGCTGACAAACAAGCCATTTATTGCACTTATAATTTTTCAACTTGTACCTGTACAAAGTAGTAATAACCATAATTATCAGAATAGATTCAGCAACACCTTCGTTATTACCAGTCAGACAGATTACTTACAGCGTCTCAGGCAGTTTCATACCTCATATATTACTTTTTAAATCATTACAAATGGACAAAATACGACAATACTTAAAAAGGAAAGAACTAACAGAAAACTCGATCCCACAGTAAAAATAAATTCCCTTTTGATTCCACATGTCATCTATGTACTTTATGGCATCTATATCATTTTAAAGGATACGCACATGAAACTCTTGCTTATATATATACTCCAGTTAAGTCCATTTATTCAGAGAAAAACATTAAAGTTAACACAATAAGATACAATGCTCTCAAATGAAGCATTCTCAAAATCATTTTCTTGTGCCTCTTTCAAATGTCTGGCTTAACAACTATTGACCCAGGCCCCAGTATACCCACACTCTTATCCCTTCCCCTCTCGACTGCTATACCCTCTACCTCAACCTGCCCTCACTGTGTAATTCTATACATATTTTCACTAACCTTCAGGAGTAGCTTGCAAAAACATTTACATATTTATCTTCATGAAAATTGAAAAAAAAAATTACTTTCTTCAGCATTACAAATTAGATAGACTGGTTTGGTCTCATTTGCATTATTTGCACTGTATATACCATAAAACAAGTAGAGAAATGGTTAATAGCTTTTACTTCTTAAACATGGCAAAAATAAATATAATGAATGCAGGCAATTTTGATCACACTCATTGCATATTGTTTCATATATTAACTAAAGTGCTGTGATGGTGCTGAAATGAACAAGGAATGCAGGGTCCCACCTGGTGGGCAGCTCTTTGAACATATACATGCACAGCTACACAACTTTGTAACTTCCTAGGTACAAGGAATGCTGGGTCCAACCTGGTGGGCAGCTCTTTGAACATATTCATGCACAACTGCACAACTTTGTAACTTCCTACAGTAGGTACAAGGAATGGTTGACATGGAATACCTTTGCCAGTACCCCCAGGAAAACAACAGTCACCATCCAAAAATTAACATTATGTTATATTTTGGGATTGCTTGCAGGCAGCAATACATGTGAATCTGGCAATACAGGCCCATATTCAACACATTCTTTATATTTATAAATGTGAGTAGAGGAAAAATGACATTCCCTTCTGGGTTAGAGATATGCTATGCTTGGTTACAAAATAAAATATTTACAATAATTTAAAATGAATATTCAATGGAGACACATATCCAGCCAAAACTGAATTTTTTAAATACTTGAAGAGATTTGCCAACAAGGAATGTAAACATGGGATTTAAATATATACCAGAAATGCAAGGTATATCACATGCTGAAGACTTCTCACTAAATAGCAAATATTAAGTCTTTCTTTTGATAAACAATAACTCCTTTCTTAAATGCTTGTTAACATTCTTAGAGTTTATTGAGCTCTGCAAACATAAAAAAGGTATAGCTACTTGTGGTTCTAAAACATGCCATTGATTAAATCTACATAGACAGTATGCATGAAAAATAAATTGAACTCAAAAAAGTTCATGAAGTACGTATAAATGCCAAATAGTATAATTCAAGCAAATAAACACGGGTCCGAAGTGAACTGCACTTTCAAGAGTTAAACTCACTTAAGTAAATTTTGAATGAGCCCTTATCATTATATCCAATACAGTGAATGAAGGTTAAAAGTAGGATGCACTCAACACATTGATCAAGCCAAAAACAAGCAAATTTGAGAAAAAATGCTGATCTACCTTGCTATTCTGATACGATAGTAAGATATTTGATAGTGTACTCTTTATGGCATCAATTAGTCCAAACAACGAAGTACATATTCTGTAGTCTGACTTCTGTGCACTTGACCAATCGCTTGAAACTTTAATGCTGTTCTGTATCATTGAAGATGCATCATATACTATACAAATACTTTATATCCTGAGTGCTAGAATCAGTATTTTAGTGACCATGCTACTAGACGTACTGGCAGTGTCATGTGGTATGTTGGTTTCATAAACACCTTGTTTTGCACACGTGGAGACTTTGCAATGTTCACATTATTTCTCAAGTCTGTACCTCTACTTTGATAACATACTATACTATAACCAAATTAAAACTTCATAATGGACAAACCATTACTACATTGTTAACACTGATAGTAAAATGTGCAAAGTGATACCCCAGTAACCTAACAAATATGAAATGGAACTGGAACAGGTTCTTAATGTAGGGCTAGAGGTGGAGTGAGGTGGATGTACTACACACTATGCCATCTCATGGGCAAAGATATACATGTATGTGAAAAAGGGGCAGCCGCATTGAGAGCCAGGTGTGGCCCTGGGCCAGCTATATGTCACCAGGCACCCCTTTATGAAGTCTTCATTTTTCCTTAATTATACCATGAAATCTATAGATTTGTGAAGAATGAGCATGAAAAATGACAATAGTTAAATACAGATCAATCAAACATTAGTTTTCTTAGTCTCAATCAATAGTGGAGAAATATTCAAAATTAAAGAAGGATGCTCCCATCAACCTCTCTCCAATATACCTCAATTTGAGGATGTTAAAAGCAAACCTAACATTTATCTTTGAACTCATTGCTTTCATGTTTGCCTACAGTACTATGACATACTTCACTAGGATAATCTCAACAACCATCTTTTCCCTGGACCTCAACGTTATGTTACAAATATACCTCACATCTATTTGCAATCACTTACTTGCAAGTTTGCCTACAGTACTCTGACATACTTCAGTAGGATTATTCCAGACAACCATCTCCCAATGCCTCTGAGGCTGTTACAAATATGTACCTCACATCTATAAGCAATCGCTTGCTTGCAAGTTTGCCCACACAATACTCTGCCATACTTAACAAAATGATTGAAGTATTCCTAGATGTAATTCACATATGTTTGACTAATTTTGACAAGAAATACTGATATAACAGTGTAGTATTTGAGAGGGAAATCCTCTTGACATTTCTGTGTTCACAACATGGCAGTAGACACATGATCCGTACAACAGAAATTGTGTGTCAATATGTGGGGCTTTCCCCAAACAGAGAACACATAAAAGCTCTGACATCAAAGACGTCATGGAATGTAAACATGAGTTCACATACAGTAAATCATACATGAGTTCACATACAGTTTATCATACTGTACATGAGTTCACATGCTGTACAATAAATCAAACATGAGTTCACATACAATAAATCATACATGAGTTCACATACAGTGAATTATACATGAGTTCACATACAATAAGACATACATTAGTTCACATACAGTAACTCATACATGTGTTGGCATACAGTAAACCATATGTACATGAGTTCACAAACAATAAACATACATGTGTCATGATGCTACAGTTGCTTCTTAATATTCTGAATTCTTGAATAAATTAGATGACATGTACTTTTATATCATATTTCTGTTTTATCTGTTCTTAAAACATTAAAAGTCAGAAGAAAAATGTTATTAAATTTAATATTTATCAGAATTTAATCTGAATGAGGAATCGCTTGCATAATTAGGACATTTCCTTATTTTGAAGTTTAATGTTAAGCTGTTAGACTATTGTACAGTGTACAATTCAGATGGCACACCAAGTATGCAATACAACTCCATCAACAGCAAAACTAATACATGATTGTAAAACACATGTTGACATTGCAAAAGTATACAGTAATTGGCTGAGAATAACCAAAATGTTTCCTAATGTATGTAATAAGAAAATAATGTTGACAGTCACCTTTATCTTTTACAATGCAAAAGTTCATTGTGCAAGTCACTCACCAAAAATAAGAAAATTACTGCAAATTGGCTCCTTTGTTGCTACCTGTACTATAAGTATAGTTTATGTGATACTGCTGGATGTCTGTTATCATACGACCCAATGCAAGATTCCAACAGTGGCAATCATACAGTAGAACAGATTAATGTTACAAACTACATCTTAATAATATAATAACTTTGCAAGATCTGTTTCGTTTACAAGTACCATACATTGATCTATTCTGCATGAAAGCAATTATATCCAGGATAAGCATTTCACATTCATTAAAACCCTCAAAAGTAGAAATACTGTATTCTCCTTGGACTGCAATGAACTACTGAATGTCATGTTACAGTACAAGTCTGATGAGAGAATAGTTTAGATCAGTAAAGCCTATAGCGTTCTCCTGGTATACAGGTATGTGTCTTCCTGTACATATCAAAGCAGTGCCACTGGCATTGCTTTAAATGGAAACCGAATTAACCGATGGAGGCCTCAAACAGTTGACTGATAAAATTGGATTTATCTTCCCCATAGTTCTACTACATCACCAAGTATCGTTACAGCAGTGATCATAGTCTGTCTGCCATAGTTGTACCTTAGCATAAATACAAAGAGATGGTCAAGAAATCATCGGAACGATGGTAGTCACTGAGCACCGTCATCGTAACTAGAAAGTAAAGCTGCCTCAACCGGTTCCAAACAAGATGGGCAGGTGAAAGACCTCATTAGCCAGTCATCGATGCATTTAGTATGATAGATGTGCATACAGGGCAAGAAACGGACGGGATCTCCAATCTGGAAATCTAGCATGCAAATGACACATCTGCAAGGAGAAATATGGAAAGATGACTGAGATACAAAGAGGATTCATGAAACACTGTCAAATACAGTTTAATATTGCTATTCAAGGAGGCACAGAACTGTAAGTCTGTGCAGTTCTGTAGTTTGTTTGTAGCCCACTGCCTTCCAAAAGGAAGTGTAATAACATTCAGAGTTAACATGTTTACCCATGGTTTTCACCTCTCTTGACGTTTGACCTCCAAAGTACAGTTCAATAATACTCACTTACTGTACTGTAGGAGGGCGTTGTGGTCAAGTGGTTAAGGCAGTGGACTTGTGATCTAAGGATTACAGGTTCGAGCCCTGGCCAGATCATTGCGTTGTGTCCTTTGGCAAGGCGCTTTATCTCCATTGCCTCTCTTCACCCAGGTGTATAAATGGGGACCTGCGAGGTAACTTGTAAATATAGTTGCGTGCGCCGGTTTGTGGCTGCACCCTATGGGAAGTCCCCCGGGGGACATGTGGTTGTGGTGCACTGTGGTGCCCCAGGAGAGATTGATTGAATTGTGCACACTTTGGTGTGTGGGTGTGACAAGTTACCAATGACCAGGGGTTAAGTTGTAAAGTCATGTGAGGAGGCATTAGCCTCATACAAGACTGTAAACCTTCAACTTTAACTTTACTGTAGGTGGCTTAAAAGTATTTGCACAACAAGTGGTGATGGGGCTTAGGTTAGGGCAAGATTAGGGTTTTAAGGTTTAGTTTACAAAAAAAAAGGTCAGATAGAGTTTGAGATATCACCTTGACAAGATTAGCTTCACATGTACACATGTTTATACACACACACAAAGTTGATTGCATAAAGGTTATTTCATTATCGAAGGCATGTACAAAACCAAAGACATTTACTCTCCTTCCTAAATAGATTATAAGCTAAAACCAAAAGAGTTACTTTCTAGCATACAGCATACTCTAGATCTGTAAACCAAAAAGGTCTTCAAACCAGCCTGACAACTGTTCTGTAGCTGTTCCCATAAGATTATTGACTCCACTGCAAGCTTAAAGGAGACACAAATCCCATTCATCATTACTAGAATGTATGTGGTTGTGATGTAATGAACATTCAACATTCCCCAATAGCTAAGAAAAATCTCATTCCACTTCTGAGATATACTGTATATAACAGATTTAATGATCTTTTACAAACAAGGCTTAAGAAATTAAGTCTTAACATGACAACATTGTCACATGTGCTTCCAACTTCTTATTCTTTTTTTAATTTTTTTTATTGCGATGTTTACTTTTGTAATGGAGATGGGTTTTGCAATTTCTAATAAATAAAAATAGTGGAGCTGTTGCATCCACTTGATGCCATCGTTTCAGTGTCAACATTGTTTCATTGTACAGTGCCTTGAAAATATGAAAAAAAAAAAAATTAAAAGATTTTGGAACACAATCATGGCACTATGACACCTCTGGATCTCCAGTATCTCCCAAACAATACAAACAACAGGATCAATGCAAAAGTGTACAAACATACAGATCTAACCATTGGTAACATAGACAGCAATGATATGCAAACATCTAATTCAGTAATGGCTGGCTTGTAATATTCACACAATTTTTAAGAGTGATCACTACATCTTCTCCTCATGCATAAAAGAAACAATGACCCCTTTCTTCCTTGAACTACATACTCTTATTTTGATTAGTTAGACAACTATATTTCCTTGATGACAGGCTAGTTCATGTATTTACTGTAGTTGCAAGGCCTTAGTGTATCTTTATGCAATCTACAGTATGTACAGTATGTATTAGTTTACTGTAAAGGCGAGTATAGTTGAAAGATTGAAGAACAACTTCACTCCATGTAACTTTGCCTTCAGAGCACATCATTTCAACATGTTGTACAGTCTATACCACTTGCTACAAATATAGCTTGTTAAGAAAATCAGGATCTGGTCTCTTTTCAACATGTATTCAAAAAGTGTATCATGGTTGCTTGCTGAGCTGCATACTGTACATTGTAGTACAGTGAACACTTACAATTTATACTGAAGCCAACTGTAAGCCCTTTGGGACTTTTAGACTTTCACTTTCAGAGTACATAGGAGGCCCTGCAGTTAGGCTGACAAGTCATTGTATTACTATGATATTCACTAAGGAAATCCACACAATGAACACAATGGAAATGACTCACTACAGTGTACATACAGTCACTTATGATGTACAAAATTCCCTTCAGTTTTGTACATTGTAGACCAACATACAGTACAAGCAAGTTACTGTATTGTTTTATTACACTGGTCAGTAATGTACCGCTTACTGTTCCTACTGTAAGTACTAAGGGCCTGGATTAAATTAATACCATTCTACTGTATTTCCAGCTTCAGTAGTTTCCAATCTAGAGTAGTTTACAATCTACTGTAGACAGTAGGCTAGAACAGTTTCCAAACTAGAGTTCATATAGACCCAGCTTGAGTCCTTGCCAATCCTGGTAAGGTTTATATTGATGCTATGTAATTGGTTATGAACATTCAGTTAGTTCCAGTGCAACTTAATCAAGATGAGGCTATATGACGCACTTCTCTCCTATTATGAATAACGAACTTTTTTTCACATTATGGATTACGAACCCTTTGATCGATTATGAATATCAGACCCTTTCTCCTATTATGAATAACAAACGTTTTTTCCCATTATGAATAACGGACCCTTCGCTCCATTGTGAATATCGGACCTTTCTTCCTATTATGAATAATGAACCTTTTTGTCTATTATGGATTACGAACCCTTTGTTCTTATATGAATATCGAACCCTTTGTCACATTATGAATAACGAACCTTTTTGTCAATTATGGATATCGAACCGTTTTGCCCATTATGAATATCGAACCTTCGTTTCCATTTTGAATACCGGACCTTATGAATTATGATCCCTTTTTATTATAAATAACGAACCTTTATTTCCATTATGAATAGCAAACCTTTTTATCGAAAAAATGGACGTTATGAATGACAAACCTTATGAAAAATGACCTTTATGAATAACGAACCTTATAAATGAATATCGGGCAGACCCCTCTGTATGTAGCCAGAAATACAAAAGATAAGTGCACACAATGATGCTTTAAACATATACAGTTAGTATTCATACACAATACACCAGCCTGTGCCAATTGAAGCGCTGCAAGAAATGAGAAGTCAGTTGTAGAAGATGTTCAGGTGTCTTAAAGCTAGCTCACACTTTCAGTGATCACCAACTTCTAAAAAAGTTTAGCAGACAAGTTTACGTAAATTTACTCAAACTAAGATTGTACTTGATCAAAACAAGTCATATTGTATCTGGAGATTTGTGGCAGCAACTGGTCACCTATATCAGTAGAGCTATAATCTAATAATAGTAAGGTTCTTAAGTATAAACCAGAGGTCTGTCATATTCATAAATAACTCAAGAAATGTAAAGCACACTTAACCAAAAGTATATCAATGACAAGGAACAGACTACAATTACAGTACCATGTACATGTACAATATTCATACTGTTTCAGTCAATTAAACTTTGTGGGCTTTCAAACTTCATTTGTCTCTTGGCCTGTAAATCAAGTATTTAAGTATTTCCTAATAGTGAAGAACAAGTTTGTACTTAACATGTTATTTATCACTTAATACAGTATTAACCTCTGTACCCTTCATTTAAGACTTAGTTTTTGAGAGCTGAACAGCACAAACTACAGTAGATCCCATTGGTGGAAGGTACTGTTTAACTTTGACATAATACAGTAACCATGTCAACTATTTTCTTTTTTTTTCTACAAATCCCTCTGTTTTTTCATTGCTTCCATTATTAACACTAATGGAGACACAAGCACTGTACTTACTCTCTTATTTTTTTGCTTCCATCATATTGGCCTGTAGGTAAGTGTTGTATAAGGCCAATTCTTTTGGCAATTTTTATCTGTTCTTCCTCGCTCAGCTGGTTGACGCTTCTTCTCTGCGCTGGTGTTACATGATAAACTGGTGCATCCTCCTGAAAGTTGAGATGTAAAACAAACAACACTCATCCATCAAGTATTTTAAAGCCTCATTATGTATTCATAGTGATGAGACGAGAAGGATGGTTAGACTAAGTGAATGTCAAGAAAGATAAGCTGTTTATTATTTACTGGAGGCATGCATGGGTATAAGAAATTAGGGATTACAAAAAGAAGTACAAGGCCGTGGCAGTCGATGTAAAAAGGCAAATGAGGCCCGCGTAATCATTGATTAATAATGGTTCAAGAATATGGTTTAATAATTGGTTATAATGATTTTAGAATCTTGATTTCTCCTTTTAACACCATGATTTGTAACTAATATTAAACATCACTGCCATTTGTACTAAATCATGTTCCTCTTTCGAGTTAATCTATCTCGAGAATCTAATCTTGGAGCCACATTCTATCACCTTCATGCCAAATTCAATCCTTCTCCATCCTCCTAGATCATTTCAATGTGCCTTATCAGTCTGGCGAGCTATTCTGCTCCTCTAAAAATAAAACAGCATTTTCCGCTGACAAAGACCTTACAAGTTTTCTGCTGACAAATTTAGTGTGCAGAAGTCGGAAAGTACCTTGTGTGGAGATTACGGTACCCCCTTTTTCTATAGCAGAACTTACGTATACTTTGGCTTTGGCAGAAACTAACTGTGAATGTCTACTGTAGCCTACAAAAAACTAACAGTTACAGTTAGGCCTTACTGTACTTAGCCAAGCATAAGTAACAGTAAAGCCTCACTTAGCCTAGCTTAAAAGTAACACTATCACTACAGTCAGGCCTAAGTTAATCTAGGCTAACTCTAGTTAGGCCTAGAGTCATTAGTAAAGGTTGCAGCGGCCATAGTTTTTATGATAGCCTAATGCCAGTAGGATAACTTGGTGCAATGCCTGACGTACCAGTGATACTCTAATAACAATAACTTTAGCCCAACGTTAGGCTACTCAATGAAACTAAAATTAGGCTATTCCAGGGAAGGATATAAACGACGAAATACTTAGATTGGCTTAGCCTAGCCTACCCTTGGTCTGTATGGTGGTGGCGGGCCTCTTCTATCAACCGTAAGCGCTTCGGTTTCGTCATGTAGAAGAGATATATCATCACTAGTTTGCCCTTGAAGACAGTTCCCCATGACGATACTCTCTCTTTGTAGGTCCGGGCCGGGAACAAAGGCAGTCTGGAAACCTCTTCGCAGTCAACACAATGACTTTATTCGTGATTCATGTTTTCCTGTTTTCGACACATAGATATTATTGTGGACAAAAGCGTTGCCCGTTATTGGCAATACACAGAGTCGTCTCTACGTATTCCATGACACCGCGGAAACGGATTTAAATATTCATATGTATATATTTGGCGCATGTAATGGCGTGTAATAGCTGAGTACGTAATGTTTATTACTAATTTCGCTGGATTGCCAAATGCTGATGATCCTTTGCTCTCTGACCAAGAAATATCAAAATGGCGTGTGTTGTTTGCTGCTTTTCTCATCATTAAGTCATAAAGAATAGCACGTATCCTCTATTTTAAGATTACATTGTGATTTTCTCAATATACACAGATAGTGAGAGAATCGTTAATCTCACAAATAAGATTGTTACGTTTTGTTTTTGTTTACGTTTGGCAGGACAAGTTCATGACGTCATTAACGTAATAGGAGATAGATGAAACGATACAGGATAGGATGTACTGCATTGCATTGCTGTAGCAGTATACTGCAATAGGATCTGAAAAGACTGGCGAGTATGTTTGTGTGTGAGTGGTGTGGGAACACGGTAAGAGGAGGGTATGTATATGTAAGGTGTGTATGTGAGTGCCGCGTTGGCTTGAAAAGACTGGTGGGCCATTTGTATTAGATCAAGGGGAATCGACATTCGTGTTTACCAAGTGAAATCGGTGTATGCCATTTTAAATAGAATACCAGTTTAAATAGAGATATATCATTTAATTCTAAACCTAGCACTAGCAGTTCCGGCAGTAGCCTACTGATTTATGCTAGTCCAAATCGAAATATACCGATATATATCGACATAGGCCTGTATTGTTAAATCGGTATAGGCTATGTAATTAAATTCAAAATCAATCATTGTGGAAGTCCACTTACATGCACCAATTTAAATCTAAATAGGCGGGCATATGCCAGTTTAAATCGAAAAGTTATGGATTAACGTCATTAACATATTTGAAATCAACAATGTTAGAGGATGGTTGTCTGCGCAGTATATGGAACGCGAAAAGGACCACAACATATGATGATGTTAATGATGATCTAATTTTATACGATTAGTACTAAAAACTTACGATCATGTCCTAAAAATTTACGATCATGTACCAAACATATACATACGATCATGTACTAAAAACGTACGATGTACATCAAAACACGTACGATGATATACTACAAACGTACGATGCACATCAAAACAAATACGATCATGTACTAATAACGTTATGCTCAAAAAAGTGGCGTCTGCATACTCGTATGTATATTCATATGTGGCGTATGCCTACGAGTATGAATATTCAGTGTAAACTCATTATAAAAACCATTAGGGCGGGACTTTGGTATCAATTTTGATATTCCTCGGGGTACGGTACTAGTTTAATCAACGGGTGCTATATGGGCGATTCCATGGTAACTCGCATTACACTTTTTCCTCTTTTTTTATAATACAAGTGCTGTGGCTTGAATATGGGTAAGTGTAACTCCTCAATTTTCTGTGATGTTATTTCCAACATAACTCGCATTACGGAAAAAGGACACCTGACAAATTGACACTCGGTACAAAATGGCCCCGTGGTCAAACAGAGAATGATATCTGGAATTGCATACATGTATAATATATCTACCCTACTGATGTTTATATATCAGCAGTAGAAAATATGAAACAACTTCAAATGTAGTATGGAAGGGGAAAAGTCTGGTAGCTCGCATTACGGTAACTCGCATTACACTTTGTCCAGTCATCGATTTTGCTCTTTTTCCATCAAATTCTTTGAAAAGGATATGCTCCAAAGTCATTTTTGAAACACTTGGAAACTCTTAGAAATTCTTAAAACTGTAAAACTCTTTCCAAAACTTTTAACAACAATTAGCAAAACCTTTATACATCCTGACAATTATATCAATAATAATCGTAGCTGATTGAACCAGAAAATTCAACTGAAGAATTGTTGATTAACAAGATTGCAATGTCCATTCTTGAATTATCATGCAGATTTCCAATCAAGCTAATCCAAGCAAAAGTGGTAGCTCTCCTCTTCCATTTTAATGTATCAAAACATGTACTGAAAGTTACACAGGTTCAAAGCTTATAGTGAATTACAATAACAGTTTCTTTGGCATGTTGATTAGTGATTGGTACTTCGAAAATTGGTACTTGGAGTTCTTAGGAAGAGCATGAAACTAATAAATCAATCCTTGTCCCTAATTCTATCAGTATAATAACAGTATCAACAATATACACAATAGATGTATCAGCATGCGGTATATATGAGGGCATGATGGTAGGCCATTCTATATAACCTTGAAAGGATGGTATTTTGTATTGAATTAGAATTTTGATGCAAACTTGAATTGGCCACGACCAGGGTTATAGCCACGCCGGCCGGCGGCGGCCGGTGGTAACCGCCACTCACGCCTGCCGGCCGGCATTGGTAGTGAATAAACAGTCCACTGGCCGGCACAAAAAAATAGTAAAAAATGTGAAATACAACAAGAGTAACAAATGTATCTTTCCCTTGCCGTAAAACATGATAATAACGTCACCTTTTCCCCTGGACCCCACCAGGGGCCCTTAAGCAGGCCCCTGGACCCCCGGCCGTGAGATGCGAGAGCTTCGCTCGCTACGCTCGCTACGCTTCGCAAATTTATTTAACCAGCACTCACAAACTCCTAGCTATAACCCTGGCCACGACTATTAGCAATCAAAGGCGTTCCCAACTTCTTTATCATCTGGCTTAGTCGATAGAAAGTTTTGCCATCCCTGGGGTTTGGCTATACTTCCCGAGTTATCCTTAGCTCCATGCATTACTGATACTCGATAATCTCCAAGTTCACCAATCTCTTTCACCTCGCCAGGATAGAGCTTCTTGTCATATTCAACAACATACCACTCCCCAGCCTCTCCATTCCTAGTATTTCCTTCATGAATTGCACCCTCTTCAATGTCAGGTTCAGCCTCTGCATGGCTCTTCAGAACTTGGCTCGGTGGTGGTATCACTCGTCAGGAGGAGGCAAGTGACTTAGTCATTCTGTATTTTCACATGTCAATCTTTATCGAAATCGGCATTTGAAATATGTTAATGAGCTAAATCGATGATATGTCGTGTTAAATCGGTAGAAGTCAATTTAAGCTGCTACAGTAGAAACTGGTATAAGTCCAAGGAAATTTGACCTCCACCGATTTAATTCGACATATCATCGATTTAAACTGGTAGATGTCGATTTAAATTGAGATATACCTATTTATTTTACATATCATCGATTTAAATCGGTATATGTCGATTCCCCACGATTTGAGACTGATGGCCCGCCATATACGCCCCTTGATCGACCTATAGAGAGGGAGGGCAAATTGCTCCACTCTTTTTCTGCATGGGAACGGGGCTAGCCCGAGCTTGATCAAGCCCCTCATGAGAGGTGTGGTTAGGACAGCTTAGCCCGGTAAACATTGACAAATGTATATATAAACAATTACCTTGGGGTGTAAAAGTGACGATGGATTTTATCAGTTGTTGTTTCCGCCGCTTGCTCCTTTCAGTATCGACATAAACTGTGTACGTGTATCTTTAAAAATTGGTTGATTGAGTGTACAAAGGACCGATGCCGCAGTGAGAATGAAGGAATTTCGTAAGGCATAGCTAAGTAGTACACAGTGTAGCTGCCCGCATTATTCGCATACATAAAGCATAAAATTTCAGCTGCTGTATTGAAGACGTCCAGATAATCGGCAAAGCCCATTATTATTATTATTATTAATACTTTTTTCCTGTACGACATGTCGCAGGAGACTATAAGCAAAGTATGTGGTCGGACGATGCGGTAACAAAGGTTGTGCCACGATGACCGTAAAGTGTTTAAGTCTACACGTCATAACTTCTTTGACGCAATGCTAGCAAAATAAATTGATAGTGGAATTTCTTGTTGGCAGCTTGCCAAGAAAAGTTTTTACATCAATGTCCAGTAAAATGGTACAGTGTATAACAGGTGTGGACATCGAGTTGCAACAAAACCATTTGCAGCCTGTTTCGAGCCCAACCATTTTGTGTTAGGGGTTAAATATTTCTTATGGGTAAAGTGTGCAAACATTTTTCCCAGAGTTGTTGGAACAATTTTACGAACACAAAGTCGGCATATCTGCTAAAATAATACAATTATTTTTAGGTTCCCATTTTATTTGCTTTCAGTTTGGCAACTATGAACGTTTTTTTTACTTGGAGGATTTGTTTACGTAACCCCCGCGACAAGTCGTACAACCCAACATATTGCATTTTCAGACAGATCATTGATTTCCTTGCGCAATGCATTGACTTTTTTCAAAGCTGTCGATCGGCTGTATCGGGAAAGTCCCGGTAGAAAATAGTACGTGTGCGCTGCTCGGATGATGTTCGCACGTGCCGAAAACACTCACTGCCTAGCTTTCGATCGCTGCTCGTAGAAAATAGTAAATGTGCGCTGCTTGGATGATGTATCCACGTCCCGAAAACAATCACTAAGTTAGCTGTCGCTCGTAGAAAGCAGTAGGCCTACGTGTGCGCTGCTTGGATGATGTAGGCCTATATGCACGTGCGGAAAACACTCATTGCCTAGCTGTCGATCGCTACTCGTATACTTTGATGTAATGATCTTTTACAATCTGTGTAACTATATTCTCTGCAAGTTCCCGGATTTACCGCGATTTTTATGCTTTGTCACGGTCTGTACCATGAAACGTGTTGGACGTTTTCGCCTAACACGTAGTCATACAAATACATGCAGTAAACGCCTAATCCTTTGCCCACACACTTGCATTCAAAAAACTGGTATTTCAAATAAATTATTTTTTCTCGACAGTTAAGGTTTAATTATATTCATGGACAGAAATCGTATGCTATGCTGATCACATTGAATATGCCTTTAAAACTATGCCCTTAGTATGAATCTGAAGAACAGTACGTGTCTGTATAATTAGTGTTACTGAGAATGTGTTTAGTACAAAATAGCGATATATATGCCCGCGTTTGTGAGTAGAGTCAATTAAGTTCATTTATTAGCCTTTTGGTTAAGATCATGTGTTGTTTCTGTTCAATTTCGAGGGGAATGGTGATACACACCCGACGATGATCACACAGTCACAGTCTCGATGCAAGGGGACTGGGCATATCAATTCCCTAGCCCTCTTCCTTATGCAGCGGCGGAAAGTCACAACAGTTATTACCCACACCCCTCGTTGACTTACTGTTAGGCCATGTTTTTCTTCACTGATAACAGTTCTTTCCTCATTTCATTACACTTTGTCTAAAACATCTTTAGAAAGGTGGAATAAATCTCTTCATATCTCTGTTGTTTTCTAGTTTCTATTTAGCATGGCACAATCGGACTTTGGGGGTTAAAAAATGTAGAAATACGTAACTTTTGAAAACCAAAAGTCACACGTAAAACACACATGGCAACATGTAGCGTCGTGTGGCTTTTGAAACTCCCATTTTGAAAGTTCAATTGTGTCACTATAACACTGGCCCTCCTCTTTGTCTAAATTGAATATGCATTACAAATGAATGACAGATTCTGTACATATAAAAATTATTCTGATTGGTTAAAGTTTTCAATCGGACCTAGACAAGGGCGGCGGAACCGGGGGGGGGGGCACAGGGGGCACGTGCCCCCCACTTTTCCTCAGGTTAAAAATGTGCCCTTTTTCTACATAAAAATTGAGGTGTCTCAAGTTAGCAAGAGGCCAGGGAACCAGAATGAACACTCGGGAAGGGCCGTTTCCGGCCATCTGAGGGGTTTGTAAACCAAAAATTTCCTTATACGCTCCGCGCCAACTGATGGTGGCGCTCCGCTCGGATAGTCGTGCGTACAACTTTGCAAATCCTGGCTACGCCCTGACTTTTGTGATTCAGTGATGTAGGCCTGTCTTCCAACTTCCAAGCTGTGGTCATTATTGATGCTGACGTCACGAGCGATCTGATTGGCTGAACTTCGTAATTGCAAACCTGTGTGGGAAAACAAAATTCGCTGCACGCCCCTCTGGTTACACCACTAGAGCCTTCCTCACTGATTGTCCCCTGCACTCTAGGCATTCGCTCCTCTGGTTACACCACTGGAGTCTACCTCTTGATGATCCCCTGCACACCAGGCTTTCTGCAGAGTAAGATGACGTCACCGAGCAAGGGCGGCGGAACCATTTCTGTGGGTCAAACTCAAAGCTATTTCGAATGGAAAAAAATTTGTTAAGATATTAACAAGAAATAAACTTTAATTAGGAAGATTCCTACATTAGCAACTAGCATGATTTCACCTCATTTTGTCTCAAAAGAAAACTTGTTCCTTGTTTCCTCATTTGCGCATTGGATATTGCAGTGCTAGTATGCATATTTTCCTTGAGGAGGGGGTAGGGGCGTTGATGGAGTGATGTGTATACGCAAATAAGATAATACAATAAGAGTTATAAAGGGTACTATAAATATAAGGCTGCATCAGTCGAATTTCTGCAAAGTGCCCTTTGATGTTGGCCCCCCCCCCCCCCACAGATTATAAGTGCTTCCGCCGCCCTTGTCACCGAGATTGGTGAGAGTGGTTGACGGTGGAAAGCAATCGTATTTGATTTTATTTCAGATAGAGATGATGATTGCAATCGTTACTGCAAGATGTTAAACACTGGTTAGTAGCAGGGGCGTCAATCCGTAGTCACGGGTAAGGGGGGGGGGGGACAGAATTTTATACATACAAACAAATACACACACGAACGCACACACACGCATACACCATACAAACACACATACATATAATAAATGCATGACTAAGAGATCCCCTTTAAAAAATTGTTACAGATAGATGTTACTGGTATTTATTTAACTTTATTGCTTTCTACCCACAATGGGTTCTCTCTTTTCCACCTCATTGCCTTTGTCGTTTACTTTCATTTCATTTAACAGAGTCTGATCAAAGTATCTGTTTCGAGATCCGGCTTTAGGAATCACAAATGATTTCGAGTTGGTTATATATAATAATATCTAAATATTTTAAATATTCTCCGTTCATTTGGCATAGTTTCATGCATTATTTTGTAGATAAATTAAATACATTATGTAAAACCCATGGTCCTTGTTTTCCAGGAGATTTGGATCGCAAAATTGTCCGGCCCAAAGAACCACAAACTAAGGTTCAATCCGGTTTATCCCACCCATTAATAACCAGTGCTGTACAGAGGGAAACAATGGTAGCCATTGTCTCCTAAATGAAACCAGAATGCAAAAATGCATCGTGGTTTCGATGATGTAAAATGATCAGTTTTCTTCATGCATCTGACATAATGTATAGTGTGGGTGTACAACATACTTGATTTTAGTAATACAGTGAAAAAACGTTTGATGTGACAAACAATAAATTTACAATGACACAGGCTTTCCTGAAATGACCATTGACCTCACCAACAGGCTCTTGTCTTGTGAAAGACACTTCGACATACTAAATATGACATCTGTCCTTGTTGAAATATTGTGTAAAATTTTGTTTCTTGACAATTTGACCCCGGGCTGGTGAATTCAAACGACCATTGACCTGCGCCCACAACATTATGCTTTTTGTACTCAATGTGGTACAATTACATACCAAATATGCGATCTGTCCAAGCTTCCCTTGCGATATTATGTTTAGGAAGGTGCGTTAGTGTAGAGAGTCAGGTAAGAGGGGAGTGGAGTAAATGTTTGACGTTTGTTGACTTCAAATGACCTGTAACCTCCACCAAAAGCTCCTTAAATTTAATATGGTACATCAACAAACCAAATATGAGTTCTGTCCAAGGTTTCCTCCTTGCAATATCGTGTTTACAAGGCTTTCACATTTTCACCTGTTTCCCCCAAATGACATTGACCTTCACCAAAAGCAATAAGCTTCTTTTACTCAATGTTATACACCTTCAACCAATTATGAGATCTGTCCAAGCTTCCAGTATTAAGATATCATGTAAAAGCTTTGCACAATTTTACCTCTGATGACCCCAAATGACCTTTGACATCCTACAAACCTATTGGCTTCTTGTGCTCAATGCGGTTCAAAATTCATATATGTATTAAATATGGGATCTCTCCAAGCTTACCTTCTTAGGATATCGTGTTTACAAGGTTTTCACTATTTAACATCTGGTGACTCCGAATGATCTGCACGAAAACAATAAGCTTCTTGACTCAATGTGGTTCTTCTACACACCAAATATGAAATGGTCCGGCCATATATCGTGTCTACAAGCTGGGCGTTACAAACGCACACACACACACATACGATATCATGGAAGCAAAGGTTACGATTATCATCGAAACCAAAAAGTAAGGCGCCAGCTTTTACAACTGGTCTAATAACCATTATCAGTGTTGCAACTCAAACTTGATTGAGGTGAAAAGTGGACCGTAAGGAAATAAAATATTCGTAATATCGTAATCTGTTATCGAAAATAAACCAATCACGGTTCACGAACCAGTGTTTTACTAGGAACCAATAAGCTGTTATATGACATTTATGTTTTTATAAGTCAAGAAGAACATACTAGATCACATTGCTGTCATTTATAGACTAATTAGTATGGTAGAGGTCTATTTATACACACAAACAATGAATTAAAAAAGATTACTTTTTTTTCGAGTCACTCCCAAATTAATGTATGTCGTCCAGTTACAGAGTTGTTGACAATTAACAATTCATAATCATGGACGTTAAATATGAATGTGAGAGACTGACTTCGGTCAGCTTGCGGCTTTGATAAGCCAATTAGGCTTCTTCGCGAGTTCCTGCTTGCAGGAGGATCTAATATACATACATACATACATACATTATAAAATAGTTGCAGTACATATCAAGCAAATGTATAAGTTAGAAAGTTTTTCCCGTTCTGGTAGGTTTAGCCTAATCTCAGTGAATATTATACACTGAAATATTTTCCTATGTACCGTAGGCCAAAAAAAGCTATACTCCGATTCTGATTAGCTGATAATTGAGGGCTCGAAAATAGCAGTTTACATCCCTTAAAACATGCTTTCTGACCCTCAAGCCACATCTATTTGCATTTGAAATTAGACGGTCGTGATGATTTTCTGTAATATTTACAGATTAATAGACGCAATTTAAAAACAAAAGATTAATTGTGATGTGATCCCAAAGCTAGTAAGTAAATTTCCCAACATTTCGGCCCATACAGCCGGTGCACAGTTCTCGGTTAACTGGTTTCAATAACGTTAGCAGATGAGAGCCATTCAAAGGCGTCTCTATATATATATGGAAAGGCAGATGGGACGTTAGTCTATTGATTTACTCCCCATCATGCAGGATCAGTCGTTAATGCACATTTTTACAGTCCAGGTACTATGAATAGATGCATGTTCCAACCTTTATGTCATACTTTATTTTGGTACTGGACAGAGGGCGGTCGTAATAAGTTTCGTGACTTTAATATTACTAATGGTAATCTTGTAGGGGGAAAGATAACACAACTATAAAATAGGTTAAGTTGAAAGATGTATTCTTCATGTACTGGTCTATATCCGAGAATACAGAAACAAAGAAAAACAACATTGAACTAAATTATTCCATGAAGAAATATACATTTTAATGAAACCAGGCATATATCACTAGACTTTGAACTTGACATTTTCAGAGCCACAGACATCGGGGTGCGGCGGGGGCATGGTCCCCAATAATTTTCAAAGCAAATTTTCAAATAGACCTTGTGTAACATGTAAAGTTTGTGAATTTTGACAACTTTTCTCTTGGCCTCAGGTTGTCTTGCCCCCACCCCCCCCCCGAATAAGAAATCCGTATATACTGTGAGATGCAAAGGCAAAATTTTGTGAAAAAGTCCTCATTTTGAGATTTGAGGACCTCTTTTCCCCCCTATGTCCCTATTAAGCCAACGTAGAATTGGAATTGCGACTTCAGGTTCCAATGTCACGTACAAGATCTTTCGGTGACCGTGGCTTTCTTAATGCTGCACCTCTTTTATGGAACTCCCTACCTGTTGAAATTAGGTCTTTCGATTAAATTATTCAATAATTCAAGCGCTGTCTTAAAACTGTTCTTTTCCCTCAACTCTATTAGTTTTTGTACTTGCAGCACCCGTAACGCGCATTGAACAACTTTTGTAGGAGTCTGCGCTATATTACTATTATGATTATTTTTATTATATCTTTGAATTTTACAATTCCTATCTCTCCCCCCCCCCACCCCCTCTTCTAAATTCATGTCGGTTAGCCCGGTATTTCGTGACTTTGATGTTGTATCACGTTTCGGAAAATAACCGTTTGCACTGGTTGCTCCATGACAGTGGAAGCTGGTCAGTGATTCCGACCTAATTATCAATAGCTATCCAGATGGTCCAGATGCTTAGACATATCATATCGTCCCCGTTCTGGCGTAGTGACGAATGTTCAAAATGTGAGTTTTGAGAAAACGCGCTCTAAAGATTTTCACATTTTGACTAGTATAGCGTTATTAAAAAAGGATCTTTTGTACCGAAAGTTGTCAATATTTTAAATATAACAAATAGAACTTTTAGTTCTCATATTTGTTGCTGATTGAAAAATTTCTTACAAAGTAGTAATTTTAGTGTAAACATATTCGTCGTTATGTCATGTCATTTCAGGTAGTTTTAGACATTCGTCAATCATTCGTCACTATATGCTAGATCTAAATTTTGAAGTTTCGTCCTGTCACAGACTTATTCGTCACTTTTGTGTGTAGTAGCCATACGGTACACCGTGAATGTTCACTATCACATGGGGAGAGGAAGGGGAAGGGATATGATGAGATGTGAACACATGCAGTTGCAAAAATAAAAATTCCAGTGGCGTAATCTGTTAAGTCGGAACTCCTATAAAGCACACAGACTGCGGAAAATTGTGTGCAATTCTTCATTTTCAAGTAAGTGTATTACGTGAAATGTCTCTGACAATAGTTTCTTAGTATCTTTCAAACGCTTTGGGAAGCTTTTCTACTATAGGCCTACTATCCCCTTCATCGGAATGTGAAATTTTTGTTACGCTCACAGGCACATTCATAAAACCCAACCTCGTGTGAATCCTCAGATTTAAAGAAGGGAATAAATGTGCCATTGTTCAAGTGTTTCCAAGTTGTTCTACAGTATGTTATTCCTTCTTTTTATTTCCTTCCATGCAGTATACAGATACAATTTACAGAGAGGAGTCATATAATACCTCAACAAGGAGAATAACTCATATAAAAAGATTTTGTTTTAAGATGATAGGATACCAAACAGTCCAAGAATAACTAATATAAAAGGGGAGAAAATGTCAAGATGATAGGATATCATGTAAAATACATCTACACATACAAAAGTAAATACATAAAACGATATAACAAACAGACTACAACAAACATTCTAAGTGCTCGAATGGAATGTATACAGCAGCATGGTACATAAATGAGTTTCTGTAAACTTACGTTCGGTATTTTGTGGGGATTCCGTAGATTTCTGCTCGATTTGTGCAGGAGACTTTTTAGTACAGTATACAGAGGGTGCTTCTGATCACTGTTAATCCTTTTCCTGCCTAAAGCTATTCTTGTAAACTCAGGTCTTGCAGCAGCATTTACTTTTTCTAAAAGTATATGGCAATCTTAATTAAATATAGCAGATGTGTATTTAAGAAACTTCATTCTTCTTTCTTTGCTTTTTTGCAATATAAAATGGTACCAGACAGGCACTTTATAGATCACATGTGCCAGGTTGAATAATACTATTGAAAACATTTTCCTTAGCATTTTGGTTAAAGAAAGACACAACGTAAGCCACACTACACTGTAAAACCCAACCGGTAGATGAGCTTTCTGAACAAGGGTTATGACAGTCAGGATGACTCAATAATGTTAATATAAGCGTTACAACATGATTTACGTAAGTTTTATGCGGAAACGTAGATCAACGTATGAAGATATCGTTGTTTCAACTTGTGATGGTCGAGTATCAAAACATTTCTACATGAAAACGACTGGAAAGAGAAGACTGTGCGTATTTGCAACAAAATTACCGGTAAGTGATCGCTCGCGCGCGTATATCGACTAAGTAGATAACATACGTCAGGGGCCAGCTTTCCCAAGTCTTGGATGATTTACGGTTCGTATTTAGAATGATTAATGCTCAATACAGTAATGATATTCGCGCAGATTCGACTGAATCTAAAATATGTTGTTAAAATTAGCCCAAGTCAAAGTTTAAAACTTGCAGCATAAAATTATATGCGTGATTGAATTGGATTAGAAAAGCTACTATTTCAACAGCCTAGCCTACAAAATTTATAAGCTCCATTTCACGTTGAACGTAGGCTGTGCATTAGGTTAGGCTATAGAGCTTTACAGATAGGCCTAACCATTAACAGTTGCGCATTGTGAGACAAAGGAGTAAAACATTCGGTTCATCAGTATGAGCTCATGTGGTTAATACATGGTACTGATTAGCAAATTTGAATGAGGTATAATTTAGAGATATGTTTGTTGTGATTGGCAGTGATAGTGGTCATTCTGTACTAGCAAATATACAAACTATTATTGTTGATGAAAACGATGGATGGCTTGTAGTAAAATTGCATAAATCTATTTTTCAAAGCCACATTGGAGCATACAAAGTGACAGAGACTGAAAACTATGATCAAGTAGTTTGTCCAGGTAATCTTAAAGATTACTACCCTCTAACTTCCTACACTATGAGAGAAGCTAAAGTGGTTGTGTTGAAACTGTACATGAAGAACAATCGGAGTTACCCTAAGTTGAGTTGTCTGTGATAAAGCATGAGCCTTACTAAACATTGAAAGATGCAGTACTTGGATGACATTTACATGCAAAATATCTACCCATGCAAGTAGCCAAGAGTAGATGTACAGTAGATATGCTGCCATACTGCATATTTATGCAGTGCATTTGGTATACTGCAGCTGAATGGGTTGTTGCACTTACTGCTAAAATATTACTATGTGGTACAGTACTGTAATTCTAAGGGGAGTGTACGAAACGATATAGCCAGCTTCTAACTCACTTACATTGTTCTCTTTTCATGCATAGGGTTGCTCAGATATTGATACTATGTACAAATTGAGGGTAGTGTTGTCACCAAAGGACATTCAGAAGGTGTCCCTTGAGCAACGTCCAGAGTCTGTTGAAAACCTTATGGAAACTTTGAAAGATAAGTTAAGCCTTGAAGGCAGTTTCACTTTGCAATATGCTGATCCAGACTTTGGCGGTGAGATGGTGAATCTGACTAATGCAAATGATTTACCAGAGACATGTGCATCTGTCCAAGTGATATACACTGAAATTGCTGAAGATCAGTGCTATCGGAGTAGTACACCCTCACTGTCATCTGTCGGTTCGTTCGGAAGCTCACATGACACTATGAGTGTTAGTTCAAATGATGACATACAGTCGGTAGAAGCCAAACTGAGACAAGGGTGTTGGCCAAAGGTCTTTCAGGTACCTAAAGTAGGTCCAGAGCTTGAACTGGTTTTTGAAGATGGTAATAGAAAGTATCTGTCAGAAGGAAAGAAGCACCTTGACTTAAGCAAAGATCACAAAAGTCAGTTCCTTGATACGATTGCTAACCGCATTTGGGAGTACAAAGCTTATCCAACACACATGGAATACACTGAAGTAGCAAAAGCAATCATGAGGACCTATCCTTGTTTGGCTGAAAAGGGAAGTTCCTCTGGCTATGATGAAATGCTTAACAGCATCAAATTTAAGATGGGTAATCTTAGAGCAAAAATGAGAAAGTTGGACTGCATGGAACTAAACGTTAACTCAAGGAAGCGCTCCTACCCTGGAACGTCTTCATCAAAACACAAAAAACCAAAGAGAGCAGAAATAAATTACTTACCAGACATTCCAATTGGAGAAGATGCAACAAGTATGGAGTCTTATTGAGAAAACTTTTGCACAGAAGTCCAAAGAGAAACAGGGACATGGACAAGATTTAAAAGATGATGATAAGGACCTATGCATACCGTAGACAGGACCTGGTCTTAAATGCGCCAGCCGTCAACGAAATGGTAGAAAGATGCCCGCCTTATTTCTTCCCAGTGAAGTAAGTTCCTTAATTATTCATTAACTTATTGGGGGTGCTGCCTCCTTCACTAAAATTGGACATTTTGTTTTGTATTTTTCAGGATATAGTAGCTGCAGTGTATAATGAGTAGTAAAAGTAATCACAGTGGGTGATTAGTGTTAGAGATGTTTTATTTCTTATGGATAAAATTTTGGTAAAATACAGAAAAAAAGAGATACAAAGTATGTGGTCTAATATGGTGCAGCAGGGTGATCTGATCAGTAATTAGCCGGTAGATGTATTTTTTAACCCTTGGATGTCAGTCACCATTACTTATTTTGTTTGTCACTAATATCTGCACTAAATACCTGTAAAATTAGTTTATAACTGTATATTATATATGGTCTTACCCAGGATTCCGATTGGCAGTTGACTACCATCGACAAATGCACTTACAAGTTGCATTTATACTCTCACCTTCGAAATGGCTTTCTATAATATTGCTACCTGGCAAAAGGGAGCCATCTTCTTTTCATGGGGCAAACTTAACTAAATATTGTTTTCTACATTTCTCATTTTATTCTTTCAGTTGAAGGCTGAGTTTTCGAGGTTAAGCAACCTTGCTCTGGACAGCACTTTCTTTTCTTCACTAGACCAACACCTTGACAGAATGGTGGAAATATTGTCAACCAGACAAAAGTTTCAGAACTTGTTTCTCTTTGAGACAGGGGTAGGCTATATAACACATTCTGTAGTGTATGGTATGATCAGATAATACAAGAGCTCATTCATCTATATTCTTGTTTTAGCAATACTTAAAATACAGTAAATAAGAGTACATACTTTTTATTAGAAATTACCTTGTGACAATTTAACAGTTACATTTTGTACAATATTACATGCAAAACTAGCATAAAGGTATGCTGTGTTTGCCCCAAATATACCAGAAATTCAAATATGGTTACCTTTGGTAGCATAAAGGTATGCTGTATTTGCCCCAAATATACCAGAAATTCAAATATGGTCACCTTTGGTCAAAATTCTTACACTGTTTTTATTACCACCTTGGAGGAAATTTACTTTAATTTTGGTTTGTTTCATTTTTGCATTCTACTGTATATGTTAACAACACCATTGGTTTATTTGATTCATGGTAAGTACAAATTGTGTCCTGGATACAGATTCAAGAAAAAGGGATTGCGGAATATTTTTTCTAATGACAGCTTAAACAATAATATTCTTTAGTTAAAGAAGTTAATATATTGCTGTTTTAGTGTAATTTATCAACAAAAAATAAACCGTCAGGCTACTTAAAAAACCCTCTTAACAATTTGAAGCCATGCCTGTGGCATTACATTCCATTGTAAACATTCATAATTATCATGCATCTGAAGTGTTTAAATAGTTCATGTGGTGTTCAGAAAGATATTGCAAAACTCCATTTGACTGGTAATTATCTTGTTTCTTGGTAAATCTTGAAAATGTGTTGAAACAAACTGTAATATGGAACAGGATGCCATGGGAAATTGTTTCTCTGCTTTTACATTTCAACTTATGAAGAATTGTTGATTGGATGAATAGGCACTAATAATAATCATTGTAATAATCAAAGAGCGAAACAAAGTTAATTTTATGATATGCCGATGTTTTCTTCAGGCAGAGAAATGACATAATAGCCCACACCTCTAGTGAGTTGGAAGGATCCAAAAATGTCTGAAAAAAATTCTATCAGGCTTAAACTCTAGTTTACATTTTCATTTTTATTCAGAGCCATTGTTTGTCAAATAATCGCTTTGTACTTGCTTAGTTATGGAGAATTTCTAACAGCTTGCTTGCATCAATGTGATTGGTATCATAGTATATGTTTCAGAAATAATTTGCAAAATTTGAACTTACAAACATGTTTATCCTAAACAAAGCCCATTGAGGGATGTACTGTGAAATCATTTACAGGAAGTCAGTATTAATATTATATATACTGATAAAGGAGAATGTATCAGATATCTCTGTTGTGATGAAACTATTCAAATCACAGTAATACAAGTGTTTGAAGGATCCAAAAACTGGCAAAAGACAGGATTGACAATGGAATTCTTTCAAAGTATTTTGTGTTCCAAATGGGTAAAAATAAAGTGCTTTGCTGTAAAGATCTAAAAACCAAACATTTTTCATTATGACTTTACTTTGCATGCAGGTTTTCATGAGCAAAGACTGTTGTGCTTCCTCTCAGATTATTAAAAGAGTTTTACAGAGTTGCTTTATCTTATGATTAAAATGTAAGTTTTTGAGTACAGAGGACCAAACAGAGGCTATTTGCTGAACCCTGGCTTGATTTCATATACCCCTTTCTAGGATGAAAGGTTGTATGTGATTCCCCAACATATCCTTAGCTTTCATGGGAACTAGTTTCATGGTAATTTCTAATGTAAGGGATCAAAATACCCTGAAAAGAAATTTTTCATATCATTGAAAAGATGAAGTTCCTGTTCTATGCTTGGTTTTTACAATTGAACAATGCTCTTATCCATCATAACTAGTCTTTGTCATAAAAACAGATGCAAGAACAATTGGTCGCATCACTATAGCTTTGCTAATGACAGCTTTAAGTGCATTCCTTTAGTTAATGAAACATTGGTGTTTTGAGCATTGTTGCCTATTTACATGATGATGTAATTATGATTCACCTATAAAACTATTTGCCACAAAATTAAAAGTCTTTAGCTAAAACAATCATATTGTAAATGGCTGAGAGGAGTTGTTACTTCTTACTTCCTGGCTTTTAACAACATTGGTTATTTCCAGCAGCCATAACATATTAAATTTACTTCAGTATTTCATACCAAAGAACACATGCACTTGAAATTGGTATTTACTATCTCAAATGAATCATGGAAATGAATGATTGCAGCAGGCATGTACCCATGCTCCATGTTCTTCTGTATCTCATTATTGATACATTTTGGCGTTGTTTCCACCGATAAAAGTATTAGGCACTTTTTATGCGTTTGATTATTTCTTCTATTTCCTTGTTAAAGTACATTGTTACTGACTTCAGAGGTTGAAAATAAAGTTGTGTTGTTAACTTAGCAATATATAGTTTTCTTTACTAAAATTGTCTGTTGTCATAACTCAATTAAATTGAGGTAACCCGCTGCCTAGAATATGCCAAGTAGCGTCAACTTAAATATTCAAAGTTAACTCTGGAGATAATGGAAAGTGGGAAAAACTTGAATTGGTCTTGTCAGTTTAAAGAGGAAAGGCTATGCTGTATCAGCTCTAAAGTTTTAGTTACCATAACTTGCCCAGCTTTTTCTCAAAAAAAGATAAAGATTAAATTTGTTGGACTTTGCTGATATCTGTTGCCACAACTGATGAACATGAAGTGTAACAAAGTAAAACCAGCGAGTTGGTTGTAACCACTACTGTCAAGTTTTACTTATGGAGTTTCTGGGTTAGTAGAGTGAACTTAAAAAAGTTAAGGCAGCGGGTTACCTCGACTTTTTCAAGTTGTCTTGACGTGTTGGGTTTTACAGTGTAGATACTTTGTAATATACTTTTTTTTTAATACCTTGATGCTCAATTGCAAGAAAAGGTGACCGTCAAACTGTCGTCGATATATACTCCTAGTACTCAGTTTTGGAGGTTCTTGCCACATCAGCTCCCTCAATAATAATACGTTGGGATCTTGATAGAATGATACATTTATGTTTTATGGTTTTATTTTCAAAAACCAATTTCCTTTATTTTTTGGGTTACGCAATAAAGTCTTGCGGTCACATGTTGGAACTATGTCATTTACAGAACACTGAATATTTCATTGGTCAGTTTCAACAGAGCTCTTAGGACTTGTGCATGATACAGCATTATCATCGGCATAGTTTGTAATGGAAATGTGTGAGTTTGACCTAATTTCATCATTATATATAGTAAATAATATTGCATATAATACACCCCCACCCCAAGGCACACCAACCTTTATTTCCGATATTTCCGATAACCCTTTATCCAACTTTACTTGTCTGGACCATCCTTGAAGAAATTGTGTCAGCCAATGAAAAGGCATGTTACTTTGATAAATCGTAAAAGATCCTTACTCTCTTGTAAGCAAATTTAAGCTCTCACTTCTAGTAGCCTGCCAACAAAATCTGGATGATTGAAATGTCAAATATACTAGGTTAAAATAAGAACAGTTTGAATAAAGTAGCATAAACCACTATGTCAATGGGATCTGGAGAGCTTAGGCTTTCATTTTAATAAAAGTGTAATGAAAATAAATCTGAAATTGTTCATTAATCCATGGAATATCAAGGTTACTTGATCATAAACGGGATAATAAAATCACATTTTATCCCATGCGGGAACAAACAGCAAATTTCTGTCAATTCATTTCGAGAAAAACAAAAAAATGGCAACATGTTTGAAACACCAAATTCACATACAAATATTTAGTCAGCATGAAATTGATATTTATGAAGTCTAAGCTCTCTAGAGAGGAATACTTGTCATTGGAACTTTTGTTTAAATATAATGTTATCATTTAGTTAGTTACAATGGAAACCAGATGTAAGTAAAACTTTAATCTAAGGCTTTAGCAACTTCCCTAAAGGCTGGTAGCGACCTGTTAATTAACACTGCTCTGCAGCTGTGCCAAAACATCATGTGAACAGACCATTCACAGAGTCGATTGCTCCCCACTATAATGAAACAAACTTAGAAATTGGGAGGCCATCAACCGCTTCAGCAAAGCTTTTGAAATCTGCTTCGGTGTTGTTTTATGGCATCCTCATTGTTCGGATGAACATAGGAGTTTGCAAGTGGTGGTGGCTCTTCTCTGACAGGAACAGGGCACTCCTCTCCCAGAGTTCCACTTCTGCAGAAGTTGTGCAAGCAGTCAAATAGTTCCCATATGTAATCTGTAGAATAGTAAAGATATGAAGAATAATATAATAATAGTTCATAAAAACATACCATATAGATAGAGGCACTCCAATCACTCCATTTCGGTCAACAGTCATGGCACAATGCACAGTTGTCAGTCAAGTCTTTGGATGCTCAACTAAGGCGACAGCTGATACACCTCGATTGGTGTGGATACATGGGCCAGGTTTTACCTGACAACTTGTGCTTGAACAATTCCAATATATTTTTGACTGGTTACAACAAAAACCCTACACCGGTATGTGCACCTATATTATGGATTATGTAATCTTCAGCAAGATGTGTGGTCATTGTCTCAGTAGCTTAACCACTGTTTATGTAGTAAAGTAAACATGTGGACAGAGTAACATCCTGTCCCATCCCCTTGTAATGCATGGTAAAAGAGTGTATAAGATGCAACTTTCACCATTTGATTCAGTAGCAGATATCCAGCCAAGTGAAGATATAATATACTCTGTTAAATCCAACTACTTGTGCCTTTATTTCTTGTTCACATACCGCTGTGACAACTCTACCAGATACAGTATGTATACGCTATTTGAAGTAAAGACTGATGGCCTCACTACACATTCCAGACTGCCCCACAGTGTTGGTGTCAAAATTAATAATGATCCTCTTTCCAGAAAGTGATAGCACCAATTGATTTTTCAGACTAATCCACTATCAATCTTGAAAATTACCTTGCAGCGTCATCTTTGTCATGTTCAGATTCATCAGATGAGTGAACTGATGGAGTGTAGTCCGGACTACCTGGTGGTTTTTCGGTGTATCCCGATGAGGATGCCACAGCAGCAGACGGACCATCATCGCCACGGTTAGATGGCCGTGGTTGCTTTGATGGTGTTCTTGTCTCTGTTGGTCCAGTCAGCAACTTCAATGGTGGTAAGGGACCAGTGAACACTGGACTTCTACATGTGTTACATTCACTGAAAATTAGAATAAATGCTTATTATACCAAACACATACAGTAGGCTGCTCTTGGACAGGGGTCAGCTGCCTAGATGGTTCACTTATCTTTTCTTAAGGAGAGCATATCCTCCTACTTTATGTGGCTGCAAAAATATGGGCCACTCACACCATGAGCATTGCAAATGACTTCAGCTTGGTTTCATATAGTATAACTACAATGTTATCTCCCTTCTCTCAGTAACTATAGATGTAGCCTATATATTTTCCTGTGAAGCCATCAGGTATAGCCTCCTCAACCACTCTCGCCAGGCAGGCGGATATGATGGATAAAATACAATGTATGTTATCCCCTAGTCAGCCTGCCCGATGTGCATTTTTAATTTCTATTTTGCTTTCAATGAGTACTGTTTCTAAAATTTCGGCCCCTGTACTCACTTCTGCTATAGAATACTCTATAGATGTATGAAAGTTTTCCATTCTTCCTTGTATTACCCTAGCTTACCCTTCTCCACCACATTTCCTCCCCCACCCCCATCCATCACTCTATTTATGCCTACTTATGGGGACCTTTCTGGCGTCATACTGCCGCCTCCCTTTTGTCTGGTAGCTTGCCCCCCATATATATGCCTCAATGTTTTACTGATGGAGATTCCTCGTATCCCGTTCAAAACTGACTACTTAAATCTAATGCCTGTCACCACCCTTCCCTCCCCCATTTCCCAACTGCTTTTCGGTAATTACAAGCACATGTCTATAAGATCATGCTACCTTTAGATGGAGATGTACATTCTGCAGAATCCTGCCTTTGTATTTTCACTGCAGTTGGTTGGGGAACAGCCTCTAGATTAATCTAAGTAGTGAACATTGGGAAAGAAAATAACACTGAAGTTATGAAAGTTCATTTAAGAAAACAGTTTGATTTGTTTGAAAGCACCTGTCACAAGTGTTTTCTCTTGTAACAAAAATTGCAGCCATACCACCAAATGGCAAAATATAAGGATGTCATTTACTGTGCAACATATGAGCTATGACTCTGAGTATGAAGATAGGTGGGAGCACATTATTGGGCAAATTAGATGTAAACATCCGATGCCTGTTATTCTGGATTTTTCATGATGTACCACTGATCAAATGCTTTAGTTAGCCCTATAGCCTACGCCTAACTTTATCGTCGCCATACCTAATCTAGGGCCTAACTAACTGAACGAAATTATAAGAATTAGCCTACTGTAAGTTAGTAATAATACTAAGTTAGTCCTTGTAGTAGGCCTAGGCCAGAAAATACACTTGCTCTTTTCCGATCCAGCTTCGCAACTACTGGTCTACTTGTTTCTATATCTCCTCGAGATTTGAAGATACTTTCTCCAAATAGAGAAGGTGGCATACTCCTATTAGAGTCTATATCAATCCGCTCGATTGTTCTCCTTCAGGAAAAGTGCCAAAAAACATTTTTTTGTGACCTGTTATCAATCATAATCTAGTTTTTTGTGGCTTGCATGTTGAAGAGCATGAATGGAAGTACATGTGGTGAGAAAATTAAATTGGGTCAATCGAGGAAATTTTAGACCCCTTTAGGCCTCCCAGAAGCAGCGTAGGAAATTTGTTTACCACTGAGTGAAGAGGTTTGTTTACAAGTGACGAAAACTTCCGGCTCGGATAGCAAAAAATCTTCACCATCATGGTACGGAAAATTGATGGTGCCATGAAAGGCCAATTTGTCAGCTATCCGGTGATGGATAGCGTTTAGCTAGTGAAAACTTCTATCTAGACTTAAAGACCACATTACTTTTGTGATTTAGTGTGTAAGTCAATGGGGCTTTTAATGGGCGTATGCTACTAGAAGGAACGGCATTGTCTTGTAGACGGCGAGCTGTTGGTGTTCCAAGTCCAAGTTGCGCGGATAGGCGATAGGAATTACAACTTTAACTAGTGAAGTGCGCACTGCACACATAAGATTCGCTCGAAGGTCCAAGACAATCTTCACTTAGGCAGCTAGGCTGGATGAGTGCACTGGTACTAAGCTATCGCTGTATACAGTGTTTGACGAACACGAAACTTGCTTGTACTGTTGTGCACCCATTCTCATTTGATATTTTGTTTACTGTCCGTGACGTATTGTTTACGTCTTTGATCTCGGTTAGCATATTAGGCCTATTTAGTTTTGGTAACATTGACAGTTCCCCCCGTGACGTCATTATCTTACGGGATGAGCTTGGTTATTAACTTAATTAAAACAGCAAAGAAACAATCGTGGAACTCCAAATTTGGAGTATAGAGTTTTGATATGTAGCTTCTCAATTTGCGCAAGTTTGAAGGGAATCTGTTACGTGTCACTTGACCTTTAAGGTGCATGGTTATAAGACCAGATAAGGTAAGTCCAAAAGTTAGGTCTATGAATGATTCTCTGGGAAAATATGTAAAAAAATAATGGTGGCGTCTGAAAACATATATATATATATATATATATATATATATATATATATATATACATATATACATATATATATATATATATATATATATATATATATATACATATATATATATATATATATATATATATATATATATATATATATATATATATATATATATATATACAATAGCATATTATGAACACGATCGAAATTTAGACTACTTTACTCACTTTCTATTTTGATATATTTTTCATTCATCATTATTACATTATTACTTTACATGGTCCCAATGCATCTGTTTAAAACTTGGACACTCTTAGACTGTTTTCAGACGCCACCATTATTTTGAACTTTGAAACTCTGTTATGAGTATAATATGAAATTCTTTTACGAGCCTAGGTATTGTTTGCAAAACCAAATTGAATAGTTGTGATCCAATTCCCATACTTAAAAATATTTAAATAATTGTTTTATTTAAATATATTTACTAGTGCCTAAATATGACTTAATATTACGTAATTACTGATTTAATTTCCTTTCAAATGTTTGCATAAATTACTATTCTAGTTTTGCCATCCAGAGGGTTGACGGGTTTAGATGTACATAGGATAGAGCGTTTAATTTCTATCTGTCAGGAATTTACCATTGTGCTGAAACATATCCGTTTCACCAGCGATAGACAGTAGTATCCCAGTGTGATTGTTGTTCTTCATATATTTTTCACAGCTTTAAAAAGGCGCCAAAACGAGTTCGAAAATTATAAATGTTTGCATATAGCAAATTGAAATTGTAAGATTGCGTTATTTTTAAAAACATTTTTGAGGTATTGCCAGCACACTCTGATACATGTTTCATAGACGTAACTAGAATTATTTTTAATTATAAGAAAATCACATTTGTATGAGGGAAACATACAAGTGGGGTGAGTGAATCATTCATTGCATATTTTTTGTGCCTTTGTATGTTTGTAATGTTGCTTTAATCTGTGTTTGTATATATGAAACTTGGTATCATTTTCACTGTTTAATATATATTTAATACCATAAACTGTTGTCTTTGTCCTTTTTTAATTTGTTCTAACAGTGTCCAAATCTAATAAATCGTCTTATCATCAGTGTAGTAGCCCATTCCATTGTCTTGATATTTTGATGCATCCTTGTACAATAGCCATATTTCTGTAAATAGATAGGGCCTTTCCAATGAGTCACCAACTCATTCTATCAATCCCGTTCCTCAAAATCAGCGGTACAATATCATTAACTCTTTAAAGAGTGAAATTCACTCTTTTGAAAGAATGATTCCCACTCTTTCTAGAGTGAAAAAGCCCACTCTTTTAGAGTGAAAAGCTCACTCTTTGAAGGAGTGAACATTCTCAATCTTTTAAAAGAGTGAATTTCATTCTTCATGGAATGATCACTCACTACACTCTCAGAAAGAGTGAGAATTCACTCCAAACGAGTGAAAATTCACTCTTTTGTTTTTAGAGTGTAAGAACAATATTTAACTCAATTTCGCCAAAAGTGCACATTCGCCACTACGCGAAAACGGGAACGATATATGTATGCATATTGTGTGTGTTAGATGGAACACGTATCGCGTGCTTGTAGCATAGCCAATTGATCTATTTTGGACAGCACATGTGGTACAAATCCATCATTCATGTACAGAAATCACAAAATTCCTGTCGACTAAGTGAACTCGCAATCTTTAAGAATTTTACATTGGGAGGAATTTAAGAGTTTTAACAAATTGTGACCCAGTAACTGAGGTGTGACGGGGTTCCTGTATATATATATATATATATATATATATTACACAACAAGTATAAATTAAGACGTGAACAGTTAAAATGTCTTTCTGCTCTTTATTCACTGCTGTCTCTGTACGTGCTCCATTTTACCTCTCCTCCAGAACTCCCAAATCAATCCAACGCAAATATACATAAAGTTAAAAAATGTCAATATATTGTAAGAGTACCAAACGCTGTACAAGACTAACAAAAGGGGACATTCTCCATGCATGATTAAATACAATCGGCCACCTAAGGTGCAGGAATTAAGTTATGCAAATACACGTGCTCAGTTACCTTTAAACATGCGTAGTCAGCTGGAGAGCGCCCCCTATTTACGGATGGAAGAACTTATATAACCAACAAGCAATTATCAGACAGGGTAACAGACTGTGGCATAGGTAAGCGTTTTAAAAAAAGTGTGCACAAGTATAGGGGACATTTATATGGTGTCCCCTATTTAAAAAGTGGGGCATGTCCCCCTGTCCCACCTCCCACCGGGATCGACGCCCATGGTTAGTAGGCTACTCGCATTCAGAAATATATTCATACGAAAACCGAATGAGAAGTAAATGATTTCACTTAATTTGGCCAAGAGATTTTGACGGTTTTCGTGTCGGAAAAGTTATAGACCGTATCGTTCAGGGCATGTAGAAGGTCTCAAGAAACAAACGCGACTACCCAACACCCACCCCACCCCCCAAAAAAGTGAAAGCAGAATGATATGATGTGTTTTGAAACAAACAAGGTTTTGTCTAAGTAAAGCAGCTTGTTTCGTTTTAAACTTACTTGAATATCTGTCACTCCCTAAAATAAATAACTTTGCAAACAAAACTTGTTTCCGATTTCTTGTATGCGAAATTTGCTTATGCTATTGTACACTCCATGGTGGACCTTGTGGTGAGACAGATTACTTGAAGCTAGATAGTTTTGAAAAGTAACCGTGCCATTTCTCGATATGCTTAGGCATCATCGGTGGCACTGGTACAACCAGGGAGTTGTTATGGCTGTTGTCGATCATCAAATTATCCTGTTTTGGGGTTATTTACCAAATCGTATGATAAAATCTTTCTCTCTTCAAAGATTTAAGCGGTATTTATCAATTGAATGAAATAATCCGGCACGCAGACACTCCCTCAACGCACCCTTTCTCCACTCGCGGTTCCGGTTAGTGTCACCTACAAGAGTGTAACCATGATATAATTTCCTCCTTATTATGTGTATCTGGTATGTTTTTCGTGTCATTTAATTTATTAAGTTTCTCTAATATTCTGCACATTGTAATATTTGGCTCGTAGTGTTCTGCTAAAAAATTGGGTTTAATATATCCATTAATCTTCCATTCAAAATATTGATTGTAAAGTTCATCGTTTTTATCCAAATAAATCAAATAATCAGCCAGAGCTTTTAGAGATGAGAACTCTTCGACATGAATGTAAGAATTCGGTGGCGCTGACCTCTTGTAGTCATCAGGTCGAGCTCCGTACACGATAGGCACAATATCAAACGCTAGTGCATTGTACCAAAACTTTTCGGTGATGTAGTCATTACATATACTGTTTTCGAAAGCTAAGTAAAATTTATATTTTGATAACATTTCGTTGCAGGATTTATCATGTTTACAAGGTTTCTTGCCGCAGGCGCCGTATAAATCTGTTGAAATGTACTTAGCTAATTCTTTGATGGTTTCCAACCTACCCCAAGAATCATGACAATTTGATACCACTGCACACACAAGAGCTGTTTTAGATTTCGCCCAATCGTTGGTCGTCAGGTTCTGACCCTGATTTGGGGCTGTTTGGCTGGTCAGGTAGTATGCCCCGTAAGGAGACGGGAACGTGGCGTCAGAGAGGTACGTGAATGTCCAGTTGATATGAGATAAAATGACGTCATAGTTGTAATTCGTATTACTTGGGCTTTCGAATGACATGAAGATCCATATTTGACCATGTGGTCGATTTCTGAACAAGAACAGGAAAGTAACAAAAATACACAAATGTATGAATGTCGCCACTTAGATATATTCCACCAGAACACAATCAAGGAAATAGAGAGAAAGTCACCACTTAAAATATTGTATTTTCAGCAACTAAAATTTCATGATTTACGTCCATACGTCAGTTTTATGACAATAGGACGGTTATAGTCTGTAAATGATTACGGTACTATTGTTAAAACGCAGGATCCACTCGACATCCAAAACACAGTTACTTGTTCAAACACTCTTAAGAAGGGGCCGCACAATGCTGTTTTGCATAAATGATTGTGGCACAGATGTGTGTAAGTTTGTGTGTGGGAGGGTGTTACAACAACTGTGTGTCCGACACACTTGCAGCACTTCCTTGTTCACGGCAAACTGGGCAGAAATTAAATATTTAATGTACGACGATATATCCCCGGATACGATTTTTTTTAGGGCCGACAAAAGTAAATTAATAGAGGGTCCTTCTGTCACGATAGTCTGCTTAGAGTTGTCTTGTTTTATGTTATTGTTTGGCTCGCTGCCTGTTATCGCCCTGTCCAGAGTGGTATGTGCACTCAGATACAATACCTAGGATAATGTTCTAAAAAAAAAAAAAATTAAAAGTATTATACCTGATAAGTGTCGTCCAAGGAATATTTTGTCCAGCTACAAGGAACAATGCTTCACAGTTTGAAAGGCGTCTGTAATCTGGGCTCTGTATAACACGAACTGGTTCTCCAGAACTGAAACAGGTGAAATCGCCAAACCATTTCCCAATAGCTTCTGTTCCCAATACACCTATTTCCTTGGTAGATCTGTTCTGATATTTACGGTCACTTACAATATGTTCCAAATTTATCAAAACATTAGGTTGTTGATCAAATGTTATATACTCAAATATGTTAACATACCGTCTGCCAATTGTTGCCAAATAAGTCATCAAACTAATTAGGGAAAGCAGAAACATTAAGGTCATTACTAAACGTTGTCGGAACTTCATTCTTGATCTATAGATATCAGTTGAAGGATAATCCAATAGTAATCCAACAGTAATCCAATAGATTTATGATCCATATAAGAAAGATAGCAGGCAATAGAATTGGTACGGTTTTTATATACTTTCAACAATTCACGAAATTCCTGTATCCGCCTGAAATTGAATTGAAAATAAATATGAAAACAATGATTTCAAAGGACAGACCAAGTTCAGTCAAGTATAAATCCCAAACACCTTTAATAATATGTGATACGCAAACCTAACATCATGATCCAGCCGTTGTCGTCAAGTGCATTGCAAAATGATACAATATAGTCTATTGTATACGAGCTATTTAAGTTGGATTTTAACCTGCCTGCAGGCATTGAAATGTTCTAGTGTTACTTTTTGTATATAATTTAAGGAGGAAACAATAATTTGTATATGTTGTATATAGACCGTTAAAAACATTGCCATTAGTCCATTTTGTAATTTATATACAGAATTTCAATTTCAAGAGATGGACGTTTAGACATGTGAGGATCATGAGTTGCTGGACTAAGTATCCATTACGTCAGTTTCTCAGATACAACAGTAAACTCAAAAGGAAAACACAACACTTGAATGGCCTCATATACAGCATGTTATACATGTTATCATCAGTTGCTGGACTAAGTATCTTAAAGCCAATAACTCGAAAATATGAAACAGATGCACACACATTACTATTATAAAAGTTTTCCATTGGACCATGAGATATTAGGACTAAACGTTTAAGGATTTTTCATTAATATGAACTATTTAGATACAAACTATTAAGTTACAAATATTAACAGTTACAAATATTAACAGTTGTTAAGTTACAAATATTAACTATTGACTTATTCCTGTTAACTAACACAGTCGGCATATGTACAGTAAGTTCATTTTGTAATTTGATTCAATTCCAGTGAAAGAAAATACTGCATACAACTTAAAATAACTGCACTGTACCTTGAACATACAGTGTCGATGATGTTGCTTACCATTGCCATGATGTATATGTCTCAGTATTAGTATCGTCTATATGACTTATCAGAAAGCTGCCTTTGAGCTTCAGAATGAGTGATAAATCTCCTAATTAATGTGACTTATGCTTCTTCAACAGTCATGTACATCTAGAAATCTCATTTCAGCAATATAGATATGAGTCACCGGTACATGGGGATACCAACTGTGGATATCTGACTTAAGTATAATTATATAAAGGTATACGTTACCTGCATTGTGGAAACGACAGCCTGTTGCCAGTGTTGTAGGCTAATATTTCGCAAAACCTTCGATAATTGCAGCTTTTATCAGTAAAATATCAATCGACAGTGGATGGCTGTTATAAGACAGAAGCCTTCACTTCCTCCTTGAATTGAACGCATGCCACTATGTAATACGGATACGAGTACAAGTTGCATGACCTATAGTTATAGTACTGTAATGTATTATACAGTTACCTATGCCTATAGGTATAGTAACTTTATAGTGCAAGACTTTCTGTTTGTTTACAGGCGAAGCTTTTCCTTTATTCTAATATTTCATATGTCCTTGTGCAATCACCCATGCCGATACTGTGCGTTGCTTTAAAAAGCTAAGTTTTCAGTTTTTATACTTTCAGACTTGACAGTTGTGTTATAACATGACAACACATATTGAGCAACCCTAACCAACTAAAGCGCATGTGCATGGTTGCTTCATGTGTTAAAAGGCTTAGCGATATAGTACGTGCTATTATGAGGGGCAAGTTACAAGTTAATCATCAGTTTTACTTTCTCTTTCCATTATTTTATTGTAGAGGAGAGAATTCATTGAACGTCACAGTTTATTTGGAAGTACGTCATCATGCCATCTGCTTTACACATAATGAATTGGAATACTGGTTTTTAATGGGCACACCTGCACACTTGTTATTATTATCTTATGCCAAACCATACGAAAATACTACACCATTAAATGTACGTTTCACACACTTATCCATGTTTGAAGTCTATTGACTTAGGCGGCAGATGGCCTTTATATCCGTTTTGTATCTTATATATTAGAGCCCGGACCAATCTAACACCGGTTGGTTCCAGTTAATTTTGGAACCGCTACGCAAAACGCCCTCACAGTCTTGACCCATTACCCCGATTAATGGCTTAAATGCGTTTATTCAGTTTCATGATGTATAGAAGAGTATTAGCTTTTAGTGAGGTAAGACACTACAGTATTTATCCTAGGGTAATTTACCATCCGAGAGTGGGAACCAAAGCATATGGCCCCCCCCCCCCTCCAACCTGTGCTTAACACACCAAACCCGCCCTGGGCAAGCCTCACCCCGCCCTGGCCGAATCTAGAGTTGATCTGGACAGTTACTATCATGATTCAACATAAAATAATTTCTGTTCAACTATCCTGTCATCATTATATAAGGTGAGGGTTCTCTTGGTCAAATAAGGCTATCCGTAGGTCATGGAAGTTAATTTAACCGCACCTGAAATGGAGCTTAATCGTAGGAGGTGGGATTTGAAGGGAAGTAATTGCTACCGAATTCGGATTCGATATTCCGGCAGGTCTGTTCAGAATGCCTTTTTTAGGTTTTTACCTTCACATCCCCTTGACTCGTTCACTCCACTGTACCCATGTACCCCTACAGAGTGGCATCACTGAATCTGATGTAGTATTAATGAGGTCATATAATTGTTACATCATTGCTTTGTGACCACATTTTGTTAGAATAGGATAATAGCCTACCATATGCGTTAGTTTATAAGAAGACTAAAATATGTATGAACAACTATTGACAATAACAGGTTATTGTTCATATGTAGCATTCTCCATCATTATCAAGGCTAATACAAGTGAACATAATAAATCGATGGAGAGGAGACATGTTGTCATAACATGGATAATTAAGTATTCAAGATGATTTAAACGTAACTAATTGTAGTCAAGTGCTCTTTATCAGGCAAACCGCCGCATCTGCATGATTTGTATAAACATTGTTGCTTTGTTTAACAAAGCCTTGTAAATAGTCATATATCTTTAATTGTAACAGACAACGAACAGAAGGTGATGACTCAGAAACTGGCAGGGCTGTAAACCAGTTTTCGTAACCGAGTCGACCAATAGTTATGGTCTCTCAATTGCTAGATGGCAATTTTATTTTAACTTTAAGCACAATCAATTCTAAACGCATGCCTCGTTTTGTACGCACTTTTCTCCATATACTGTCTACATTTGCCCAAGTATTTTAATGCTGTAAGGATATCAAGTACAGTACATAACTCAGTCAAGCATGTGTTTCATGCAAGAACCAACAACGACAACAGAAGCGACACTGCACTAAATATTTGCATTTTGACTTCTTTGTTAGCTGAGTATTCACAGCTAGGAAAATTTCTCATATCAAAGCTATAGAATATTTGATGGTCGATAAGCCAAACAGTGTTAATATATGGAGATGTTACATGCGCCCAATAGTTCAGTTTCGCAGCATTTCGAGCTATTTCGCAGTGTATAGGCCTACTTGTTATGATGTTTTGCGATTTTGTTCCCCGATGAGCTAAATGTACTTCTGCTATAACATGTACTGGGAACGGTTCGATTGCAGGATATGATAAAACATCGTAGATTGCAGTATAAAATCTCGGAGATTAAAATACCCAAAGGAAACTTTCATACCCCCCCCCACCCTCCTTTATGTTCATACTTTGATTGAAGCTTCTGAGATTAAGACGGTATCCAATGAGATGAATAATAGTGTTAAAAAAGTATTAAAACGTTTACACGGTGAGTTTATCTCGTTAACACGGTAATTTTAAGATTTTTAACCTTTTGAAATGTGCGTTAGTTGTGCAAAATGTTGTCCTTTTCTTCTCCGATGCGATACAAACTGCAAAAATATACCGGCCCAATCCATTACACTGCTTTAAAGCTTCATTGTAATTCGCCGAGTTATTAATGTAAATATTGTTACTTCTGCTAGGTTATAAACTATCAAACTGGTAAATTCACATAAATTATGAAGCAACTGGCTCATACTAAGCAAAAAATGAATAATATCGTGCGATCTATAGGAAGAAACTAATAAATGTATAAGAGGGGTAAATTTTGACCAATCATGGCATTACTTGCACATGATGCTAATAATTGTTATGTATAAATACTTGGCGGAGCAAAAACTTGTACAATCAGCGAGAGTTGATACTCATGACCACACAAGACTGCCCATGTTGACATTTAGACATGTAAGTAACACATTGGGGAACTTGATCTCATGTACCTATATAGGTGCTAGTGCCATTGGTCTCATACCTATACATATAGGCGTTAGTGTTACTGCTCTAACATTTCTACATATAGGCGTTATTGTCATTACTCTAACATTTATATATATAGGCGTTAGTGTTACTGCTCTAAAATTTATACATATAGGCGTTAGTGTAACTGCTCTAACATGTCTACGTATAGGCGTTAGTGTTACTGCTTTAACATTTCTACATATAGGCGTTATTGTCATTAATCTAACATTTATATATATAGGCGTTAGTGTTACTGCTCTAAAATTTATACATATAGGCGTTAGTGCAACTGCTCTAACATGTCTACGTATAGGCGTTAGTGTTACTGCTTTAACATTTCTACATATAGGCGTTAGTGTTACTACTCTAACATTTCTACATATAGGCGGTATTATCATTAATCTCACATTTTCTATATAAAGGCATTAGTGTCAGTGGTCTCACATATCTTTATATAACCGTTAGTGTCATTGGTTTCATACCTCCATGTAGGTGATAGTATATTGGTCTCACATATCTACATATGTGCGTTAGTGTTATTGGTCCCACTTGTCTACATATTGGCGTTAGTTTTATAACAATAACATCTAATATAAAAGCCTTAGTGTTATTGGTCCAACATGTCTACATATTGGAGTTAGTGTTGTTTGTCTCACATATCTACACATATGCGTTAGTGTTGTTTGTCTCGCATATATACATATTGGAGTTAGTGTCATTGGTCTCATATATACATATATGCGTTAGTGTTGTTTGTCTCACATATCTACATACATGTGTTAGTGTTATTTGTCTCACATATCTACATATATGTGTTAGTGTTATTTGTCTCACATATCTACATATATGCGTTAGTGTTGTTTGTCTCGCATATATACATATTGGAGTTAGTGTCATTGGTCTAGCATCTACATATATGTGTTAGTGCTGTTTGTCTCACATATCTACACATATGCGTTAGTGTTGTTTGTCTCGCATATATACATATTGGAGTTAGTGTCATTGGTCTCATATATACATATATGCGTTAGTGTTGTTTGTCTCACATATCTACATATATGTGTTAGTGTTATTTGTCTCACATATCTACATATATGTGTTAGTGTTATTTGTCTCACATATATCTACACATATGCGTTAGTGTTGTTTGTCTCGCATATATATATATATATTAGAGTTAGTGTCATTGGTCTCATATATACATATATGCGTTAGTGTTGTTTGTCTCACATATCTACATATATGTGTTAGTGTTATTTGTCTCACATATCTACATATATGTGTTAGTGTTATTTGTCTCATATATATCTACACATATGCGTTAGTGTTGTTTGTCTCGCATATATATATATATATATATATATATATATATATATATATTAGAGTTAGTGTCATTGGTCTCATATATACATATATGCGTTAGTGTTGTTTGTCTCACATATCTACATATATGTGTTAGTGTTATTTGTCTCACATATCTACATATATGTGTTAGTGTTATTTGTCTCACATATCTACACATATGCGTTAGTGTTGTTTGTCTCGCATATATACATATTGGAGTTAGTGTCATTGGTCTAGCATCTACATATATGTGTTAGTGCTGTTTGTCTCACATATCTACACATATGCGTTAGTGTTGTTTGTCTCGCATATATACATATTGGAGTTAGTGTCATCGGTCTCATATATACACATATGCGTTAGTGTTGTTTGTCTCACATATCTACATATATGTGTTAGTGTTATTTGTCTCACATATCTACATATATGTGTTAGTGTTATTTGTCTCACATATATCTACACATATGCGTTAGTGTTGTTTGTCTCGCATATATATATATATATTAGAGTTAGTGTCATTGGTCTCATATATACATATATGCGTTAGTGTTGTTTGTCTCAAATATCTACATATATGTGTTAGTATTGTTTGTCTCACATATCTACATATATGTGTTAGTGTTATTTGTCTCACATATATCTACACATATGCGTTAGTGTTGTTTGTCTCGCATATATATATATATATTAGAGTTAGTGTCATTGGTCTCATATATACATATATGCGTTAGTGTTGTTTGTCTCACATATCTACATATGTGTTAGTGTTATTTGTCTCACATATCTACATATATGTGTTAGTGTTATTTGTCTCACATATATCTACACATATGCGTTAGTGTTGTTTGTCTCGCATATATATATATATATATATATATATTAGAGTTAGTGTCATTGGTCTCATATATACATATATGCGTTAGTGTTGTTTGTCTCACATATCTACATATATGTGTTAGTGTTATTTGTCTCACATATCTACATATATGTGTTAGTGTTATTTGTCTCATATATATCTACACATATGCGTTAGTGTTGTTTGTCTCGCATATATATATATATATATTAGAGTTAGTGTCATTGGTCTCATATATACATATATGCGTTAGTGTTGTTTGTCTCACATATCTACATATATGTGTTAGTATTGTTTGTCTCACATATCTACATATATGTGTTAGTGTTGTTTGTCTCACATATCTACATATTGGAGTTAGTGTCATTGGTCTCATATGTACATATATGCGTTAGTGTTGTTAGTGTCATATACATACTTGCGTTAGTGTTATTTGTCTCACATATCTACATATTGGAGTAAGTGTTATTGGTCACATATCTACATATTGAAGTTAGTGTCGCTGGTCTCATATCTACATATTGGAGTTATAGTGTCATTGGTCACATATTTACATATTGGAGTTAGTGTCATTGGTCACATATTTACATATTGGAGTTAGTGTCATTGGTCTCATATCTACATATTGAAGTTAGTGCCATTGGTCCCATATCTACATATTGAAGTTAGTGTCGCTGGTCTCATATCTACATATTGGAGTTATAGTGTCATTGGTCACATTTATACATATAGGCGTTCGTGTCATTGGTCACATATCTACATTTATGCGTCTAGTGTTGCCAATAAATAGTATATATTGATATCATTCTTGTGGTTTTAAGCATATGTTTATGTTCTCACACATGTTTTTTCGTTTTCATTTTAAAGTTAGACTATTGGATGCTCAAAAGAAATCAGAAATTTCTGATATTGAGAGATTAGTGTGATTACAACTATAGTAATAACACGTTGGAAACATGGTTCAAGATACATATTTTGTATTTTGGGGAAGTGGACACAAACCTATGATCGGTTTGTTGCTCTTTCCTTGAAGGACTTTACATTAGGAGATGGTACGGTGCACCAGACGGGACATAGAAAATATTAACATTTTATGTAAATTTTGTGACCAATTTGTCTCAGTAAATAGCTTTTTTACTTTTGTATGATGTTTTTAATTTATGTTCGAAATTTCAACCTTCTACACCGAAATTTGCACTTTTTATCTCATAATTTTGATGATATTATTTGAAAATTTCAATTATTTTGTTTTATTATGACTTTTGCCATCAATTTTTACATACACCAATGGTTCAATACAAGTGTTTGGACTATTTTCTTTCAAACGTTCATCTATTTCCTCCAACTTTCGACTTTTTAACATTGAAATGTCGACTTTTTTTCTCAGAACATCGACTATGTTTTCTGAAATTCAGACACGTTCCACGAAATAAAGACTTTCTTTATATCGAGAGTTCGACTGTTTATTTCTTAATGATGGCTTTATATCCAAACATTTCCACATATTTCTCGGAATTTCAAATATTTCATCTCTGTCTTAGCTTCAACTAGATCCTTCAACTTTTTCAATGATCAAACTTTCGATATGATTCCTCGACATTTGCGAGATAATATCAATTGGTCGGCTATTTAAGGGTAGTTGACTGAGTAAGGCAAGGTAGTATAGTCAATGCAGGAAAGTTTCGACTTTTAATTATCAAGTTTTTCAAGGAAACACACAATAGAATTCTACTCTTTTGCCTATGTGTGAGTACAAGGTATGTAATGAATGTAAACAATACGCTCAATAATCTTCTTTATTGTCCATGTAAAAACAGTATTGAGATATTCACGATGACAGTTCTGACGATATACTTGGTCACCTTGGTCGTGGGGGTTCGCGGAGGTAAGCCTTTCACTCAGTCAAGAAACACTTCTGAATTCGCCTTCGTGATACTAGATTGATGAACTTTAATCACTTAAAATATATTATTAACAGTGCCTTTTATGTTTATACTTGGCAATAGTAATATCAAACAATTCTTGACTTCATCATCTATTGTACAGTCAGTCGATTACAACCTTGTTTTAGTATAGAAACACATTCCTGTAAAATATCATTGATAGCCGAATTAAACATCAATTTTGCTATCCTCTTTATGTACTGAGATCATGAGAGGACGGCTTTTACACAGCTGTCAATATGTTACCGTTTTCAGCCCATCATGCTTCACAACATTGTACTATAGATTATATTCCTTAAAGAAACTTTGTCATATTTCTGCTAATTAAATTTTGTTTTCCAATTTGGATTGGATATATCATGTGCATGAAACTGGCAACAAAAGAGCGCATTATGTCATCATCTGATCATGCCAAATGATGAAAATGATTTGTTTTTCATTATATTTTTTTATATCATTAATCTTCTTTTTTTTACAAAATATTGCATTTTGTTAAAATTTTGTAAAAAGTACAAAAATACAGCTAAGGAAATGTTTCAAATATATTACATGTCAAGGATAAATCAACGTTCACATTATCATAGGAAAGCACAGCTTTCGTCATCTTTAACATGGTGACGTCACAGATCGCACTATCGTAATCTTCCAGGCGTAGGGCAAAGTATAGCCAGTAAAATAAGTACTTATATCAACCAGATTTTGAGGTATAAGAGCGTGGTATTATAAAGATGTTTTCAACTAACATTGTGAAATATGTTTTATTCTAGATAAGTTTGATAATGTCTTCTATAGGAGTATCCCTTGGACGTTCACTCGAAGGTAAAATTTGTTATCCTATAGGTGTCATATTGGTTGACGGGCTGCTTCAAGAGAAGCTTGCAAGAATCTTTAAAAATAAACTAATGACATATATAACATAATAATGAGTCAACAAAGACAGTGAGATAAATATACCTTGTTTATCATTTCTTGATGTTCAGATCTGCCTTTATCTTGGCCAAGGGGTACGTATGGTCTTCCAATGCCCATCGAGGGATGCCCAAATTCTCGGTTTAAATGGAGGGAAGGCACTCGGTATCAAGACACTGATGACAGCAATCCGGGCAATGTATTTCCTGAGAAATTTCGCTTGGCTGGCGACAAAGATAAAAGTTTTCTAGAACACAAGTTTTGTATCAAAACTGAGTTCCGACCATTGTTGGATGTGGAAGTTGAGGACGACGCGTTTTCTGGCGGGCAGTATTGTATTTATAAGAAGGACAGGTGCCCTACTGGTAATACAATGTAGAGTCTTGTTATTAAATGATAGTATATGCCTAACTCTGGTTTGATATTAACAAAAAATTTGCCAATGGACTAAAAAAACATCAACTGAACTATCCAATTTGCCTACAATAAGATATATATCATACCATATGCCTACATTGAACTCAAGATGTGTAAATAAAAGAGTGAAATTCACATTATGTAATTAAAGTAAAGGTAACATGGCTGTTAGACACTCTTTCACACAAACTGTTCCTTTCGCAGACATATTAAGTAGGCCTTTATATCGTGTCAACAGCAAATCAATGTAGAGGGATGGGTTGGGTAAAACGCCTCCAATCACCATTTTCACGTGCAAAGAAGAGGTTAGGTACAACTCAGGCGCGGATCAGAGGGGGGTCCAGGGGGTCCGGACCCCCCTGCTCTTGGTAAAAAAAAAAGAGAAAAAAAAAAGAGAAAGAAAAAACGAGAGAGAAAAAATAATTAAATTAAACGCCAATTTTAAACATGTAGGACGTCAGAAGGGCGGTTATCCTTACATGTCAGCCAGGTGTGTCTTTTCCGTAAAATGAACTATAGTGTGCACGCGTGCTACACGTGCCAAAAATGCCTAAAAATCTCAATTTTCAGACCGAAAAGTTTCAAAATTGAGGTGGTGTTCGAATTTTTTGAGCGGTGAGGTGGCAGAGCGGTATAGGCTGCATAGGATGCGCCAACGAATTCTTCACGAGAGATCGTTTTCTGCGGTGAGAAGGCATAAAACTGTTTTCCGATCAACAATGGGCGAGGAACGTCCCACAGCTCTTGTTCGCATGAACACGTATTATAACACTCCTATCGACACTGACGAAGTGGTCCGTTCATTGAGAAACATCCACGGCGTTTGTTCTCTTCAATCTACCATGAATAGATCATCAATAAAACTAGCTAACTCGTACTGATGCAGATACATTTCGAGTGAGTTTTTGTAGGTGCATTGAATGGCTAAATTGAAGGGGGTTCCCTGTTGTACTTAAATATCCAAGAATTTCACAATGGATAGAGGGAAACCCACTCCCCTTAGACCATAGGATCACTGGCCAAACCCCTCACCCTTCCAGAATCCTGGATCCGGCCTAGCATCAAACAGTGGTGACGGAACGGGGCGGGACTGGTGGCTAAAGGCATTATGATTTTTGTATCATCTCAACTCATCTGATATGTATTACCATATTTCATAGATTGTTTTTTTCTCGTCAATTGAGAAATTGCAGACATGAGATCAACGTTTTTAGGCTAGGTACATGCAGCTTAGAATACTCGGGAAGTGCCGTTTCCGGCCATCTGGGGGGGGGGGGGGGGTTGTAAAGCCCAAAATTGTATGGTACGCTCCGCGCCAACTGATGGTGGCGCTCCTCTTAGATAGTCTTTCGTTCAGGCGCGGCTGGACCAGTCAGACCCCCCTGTCAAAATTCCTGCATCCGCCCCTGCAACTGTTATCAATGATTGAATCTGTAGTAAACGACTTCGTGTGTCCTTTGAAGAGACTAAAGTTCGGATATTGAAAGCAGTGAAAGCATCAAATAATACCTTATGCCATAGAAGGAGAATGTTAATGTCGATATAAGATTTCATAATAGACGAAAAATGTCGTTTCAAGGTTAAGTACAAAATGCTTATTCACAATGGCTTTCATACACTGTGACACAATGGTATCAGATATCTCCGTTTCATAAGAGAATGAGTGACTGTTTCAGCCTAATTATATTGTAGCAGTTTAATAAAAAAAAAAGAGATTGAATCTTTAATACAGAATGAAAATAGCAGTCTCATTATATGCGTTGTTCAGTTTCAACGACAATATGGCGTCAGTGATGTAACGATGCCGCATAATTATACACGTTTTATTTAGGTTATACGTACGTGCCGTTCTATAGACGCTCTTAAAACTCTATGACGTAAATGGTTTTGTCGTTTCTGTAGGCTTCAAGACCGGTTACATCAAATGGGATGACGAAGACGGGAACAATGGCAACAGCTATTCGGGTACCCTACCGGACGGTACCTACGATCAAGATACAGTCATCTTTTTCTGTTGCCGTAACGACGGACCAACCTATAGGCCTATCCCATTGCCGACAGATGATCCGTTCGTTCTATTCCCGACTGATGAAGAATGCCAAGAGGTTTGCGTATTTTACTTTATAAAATATTGAGAAAGCTCAATCCTCTTTTCTCTGAGTTGTCAGGTCATGGTTTTATAATGCTAAGTCTGAGCAGTGCGATACTGTTTCACAAATATAGTTTGATGTGTTACGAAGTCCAGGTATCACGATCACAATCAAGCAGATAAGAGAGGTATTTTCTTTAAAATGAATCTAATCCTTGTCACTCGGTAAAAAAAACATATTATTTAGAATAAATGCATTAAATACCGGTATACTTAAAGTTAATTTAACGCGCAAGGTACCTCGGCAACCGATGGGCTTTTCGTCGGGGTGTCACACCCCAGGGAAGTCGGTGTTCACTCAAGTAACAGGGCGGGTGTGTCTGGAAGCTTCAGGGGGCTCTTTAAGTAAATAATAGTTCCGGAAGAGAACAGGACCATGTAAGGTAAATAACAGTGGTATCCAATAGAGAATTAAGACAGATTGCTTGGCATGGTGCAGAAAGGCCGGAACGGGAGGTGGGGTTTTGTTAGTGCTAGGCAGACTTCATGGTTGTTTTGACGTGGCGTGACGTACAGGTTGGTGCCACTGGGAGAAGAGACCGAGCCACTCCTTGCAAACTAATTTATATAACATTCGGTAAGGTTACTCGACCGGAACTGGGAACTGCACTGATTGTGTTTACAAATTAGCATAATAATACATAACTATTTAAGACGTGCATAACAGCAATTAGCGTAACTTACGTAATATATTCACTATGGACACTACGTTATCATAAATATGGTACGTTCACTGAGGACGTTAAATTAATCAGTTACGTGACATATTCAGCTTGGACAATAAAGTCATCAAATATCATGTCCACTCTGGACATTAAAATGTATCAGGCACGTGATATATTCAGTGTGGACATTAATTTAATCACATGGCATATAAGTATTCTTCTCCGTACACAGGTGCAAGGAATGACGTCAGAGCTTCAATGGTACAAATGGGACACCGAGAATCGCGGAAATGCGGATAAATTTGTTGGTTCTTTGCCTTCCCATCGTGGTAACCCAGATATTCAGCTTGCTTTCTGTGTGTACTCTAAAAAATCTGTGTAACCGAAACAAAACTCGCCTGTATGTTTCTTGCAATGTGCTATATATAAGATTTCAATAAATGTCAAAGGAGCGATATAATATATGAAGAATTTCGTTTCATTTCTTTGAGAGAACTACAATTAACATGATTTAAATTAATACACCAACGATACAATAGTGTGTTTAGTGAGGTGCTGTTGACTGTATCTCAACACTAGTTACGACCGTCTAATCCTTCATACAAACTTAAGCTTGAAGCGTCTTATTCAGGTTCATTTGGTAATTGGTAAATTTTTGTGAGGTGTTTCAGTCCCGGTCGATGACGTGCTTCAATGAGTTCTAGTGGCAATGCTAAATTTCATTTCATTTCATTTCATTTATTTGTAAATTAAATTACGAAACATGAGTGGACAATATTCTTGACCGACTTCGATTACGACCTCTATACAGCGAAAATAACCATCATCATGTTTATCACCAGGGAGGGGCCCCTAGCAAAACGTTTGACACTACCGTGTATAGATATCAACCCATAACACAGTTATGTAACTAACTACAATATGACATAGATGCAGATTGACTTGAAGCAAGCAGGTGTGATATAATAGATGAAAATTGACTTAAAGCAAGCAGGAGTTATGTCATAGATACAGTTTGACTTGAAGCAAACAACAGTGATATCATATAGATGCAGTTTGACTTGAAGCAAACAGGAGTGATATCATATATTCAGATTGAGTTAAAGCAGGAAAGAATGGTGTCATAGATGCATATTGAAATGAAGAAAGCAAGAGTGACATAAAAGATGAAAGTTGACTTGAAGCAAGCAGGTGTGATGTCATAGATGCAGATTGACATGAAGCAAGCAAGAGTGATGTCATAGGTGCAGATTGACACCCAGGAGTAATGTTATAGATGTAGTTTAACTTGAAACAAACATGATTGATTTTATAGATTCAGATTGACATGAACCAAGCAATAGTGATGTCATAGATCAAGATTGACATGAAGGAGTAATGTCACAGATGCAGATTGACATGAAGCAAGCAGGAGTGATGTCATAGATGCAGATTGACATGAAGCAAGTAGGGGTGATGTCATAGATGCAGATTGAAATGAAGCAAGCAGGAGTGATGTCATAGATACAGATTGACATGAAGCAAGCAGGGGTGATGTCATAGATGCAGATTGAAATGAAGCAAGCAGGAGTGATATCATAGATTCATATTGACATGAAGCAATCAGGGGTGATGTCATAGATGCAGATTGACATGAAGTAAGCAGGGGTGATGTCATAGATGCAGATTGACATGAAGCAAGCAGGGGTGATGTCATAGATTCATATTGACATGAAGCAATCTGGGGTGATGTCATAGATGCAGATTGACATGAAGCAATCAAGAGTGATGTCATAGATTCAAATTGATTTCAAACAAGCAGGAGCGATGTCACAGATGCAGATTGACAGCACAGCTTTCTTAATTTTTACTATTGCTTTGGCTTGAAACACAAAATAAATGACGATTGATCTTTAGACTATATTAGTCTTTTAAATGCCAAACTGAATTTACCACTGAAATCTGTATGATAGCACCATGACTTTAATTAGGTCGTTTTTCGGCAAACGATTTTCTAATTCAGCTCTCATTAAGGAGGTTATGTAGCAGCGATAAAAAATGTGAAATCTATCTTCGCAGTCCCACTTACTGCTCCCTATGTACTTCAACAAGAACGTTTCTTAACCTGGGTTCACTCGCTCCCTGGGGTAGACATGTATTGTAAGACCAGCAATGAGATTTTGTCATTGGACATGAGATATATCTCGAATCCATTACCAGGTTCTGAAGGCGAACTATGAGATGTCAATTTTGGTTCAGGTTTTCGAATGACACAGAGCGCTGTTGGCGTTGCTATTCAGCTCAATGATTTATGTACCAAAGGTACATCACAGAGCAATTTGAAAAATGACAAACAGATTTTCTATGCATTACTAGAAGTATTCGCAAGACTTCCTCGACCATAATTCTTTCGGTCCTCTCCTTGATCAATTAAGTTGACATGTACCGGTTTAAATTGACATGTACCTGTTAATGTGCCATCAACATAAGAAAAACTTTGCCCATAAGGTGAAATTTTTCAGTAAATTGTTAAAATAACAAGATAAAATCTTATCCAAAAAAAAAAACAACAGAAAAATGTTGGATTGCTTAGTTGCTTAAACTGAGCAATTGAACAATTTTTGAAAAATGTTTAATTGACAACTTATCATATCTCGTGTATTGGACATTTTGCTGCAAATTTTTCAATTGTTCACTTCATTCCATCTGAGCAATTGTAAAATTTTCTGCAAAATGTTTAAATGGCAACTTATCGTATCTCGTCAACTCAACATTTTTCTGCAAAATGTTTAAATGTTCACTTCATTCCAAATGCTCAGTTGAAATGAAGTGAACAATTTAACTGTTTTTCCATGTGAGTGATAAATAGCCACCCCCCTCCAAGAAAATAATATTAAGCGCGCTAGGAAAAAGCACTGTATTTTGGGGTAGTTCACTATGTCGTCGAATATAATTTGTTGAAAAAGAAAGGTTTTCCCCTTTGTTACATTAACATAGCTTTTTTAGTTGACGGTAGTCTATGTAGCCTATCAAGCAGATAACTTATACTCATTGCTTACTCGCTAACCAGAGTGATTAATAAATTTGTGAAGTGAGGGCCAGTGGTACAAATGTACCCAAAAAAAGTTCGGAACAAAAGTGCAGTCGCGAAAGATGGGGTGTCTGACTGACACTGACCGTATCGTTGACGAGTAGGGTGTTGGGGGTGGGGGGGGGGTTACAAGGCAGCAGTCGAATTTTCTGGCTCCAGAACCCATCCAGTTGGAATTTCAGCCACTACATCTCCCCCCCCCCCACCCCCATCTCAATCATCAGGCCTTAGCTACGTCCCTGTGTACGCAAACGACGTTCATTACTGTTTAGTTTTTACGGGACTTTATAGTAGAAATTAATACTACGTGCGACCGTGGAGCTCTGTGTATAGATCCATGGTGCGACGAAGACTTGTACCCACGCCTATATAGAAATTCTACCCAAGCTTGGCAAAGTATGACAAGTAAATCGCAAATCCAACACATATATACCGGTGCTATGGTAGAGTGGCGGATAAAGGCGGTGGCGTTTGGAAGCAATGCGGGTTTCTCCCACATTTGTGGTCGCTTAAGCGTCGTGAAAATAACTGCTGATTATTATTACTATTATAACATTTAAACAATGTAGTAGTTTGAAAGATTATTGAACTTTCAAGGTTAATATATAAGTTTACTTGAGTATTCACAAATTCCAATCTCCAGTCCACAATCACGAATATTCTTCCAATGCTCGCCCCACCCCTTCTTTTTTACGTCCTCTTCACTCATTATCGATTCATGGACAGAACTTATGTAATTTCTGATAAAATCTTCCTCAGTTGCATCCTATATGTAAACTGAATGTTCCGTTGTTTGCACATATGTCGAAATGATTTATATCGCTTGAGAAATAAGCATTATGCAAAAATTGGCCTATTCACGTGTGGTGTTTGTAAAAATCACGCACCTATATGCGAATATATAATAGCTAAGATTGTCCTGTGTCCGTTATATAATTCCATTAAAGAAATGCATACCTGAGACACGGAAGTATTATCCTGTGAGGGTACCGTAATACATTCATGCTTGAGACACATGCAAGTCTTTAATAAACAGAATAGCAAGTCCCAAACATATAGACCTTCCTTACCGGTTTCGAACCTCTGGACATACAATCAGCGTCCATAGCCTAGTGGTTAGGGTGTCCGCGTACCGAGCGTGAGGCCTAAGTTCGAATCCGGCGGAGGCTGAAAGTTTTTTCACTGTTCTTGATTTTCCAACTCATTACGATTTTCATATATATATAAATATATTTAAATATATATATATATATATATATATATATATATATATATAGTAAATAAACATATATAAGTGCCGTAATAAAGGCAAAAATAGAGCGCCTACATTACAATACGTGGTACACACAGCGAAATCCTTATGCATGTGCCGGATGAAGGTAATGGTTTTATTCTCCAATAGTTATATATATGAAACGAATTTTCCTGAAAATTATTGCAAACTACATCTAGATCAAGTAACGTTAAATACACAAGTGATGTTTAATATGTTGAATGTCAATGATGGAATGTAGCTATATCATTACGCTGTTGATATGGAACTGAATAAAATTAAAAATTAAATACTGCCGCATTTTGAAGAGTGTCAGACTTTCAAACCTTTTAAAATGATAACTCGTATTAAATTTGTAGTTGATGTGGGTCTCTGAAAATATAGCAAGAATGTGTTTGTGATTACTGTCAAAAAGGCGTGATATACTGAATAACATGTACAGGGGCGTCGGAGCCGGTACGGCAGGTCCGGCGAACGCCGGACCAATATTCACGGCGCCAAAAAAAAAAAAAAAAATAGGACTAAGAAAAAAATATGGCAAAAAATAAAGAACCAAAATGAAGCACTTAAAAAATGTGTTTCAGAAGATTAATCGGGTACAAAAACAGACAAGGGAGAATCTTGTTTTTTCATATGACACATGTGAACTGCTATTTCATGCAATCTGGAAGGTATATTTTTCAGTCATTTTCAATAATGATGACGGCAAGTAGGCTAAATGTCACTACTCTGGCATGGCAGGGGTCTTGTTTTCAAGCTCGGGAAGTGCCATTTCCTGCAATCTGTGTGGCATTTTTTCAAATTTTTCTCCGTTACGCTACGCGCCACTATGATTGGATATGTTGTTTGACCTACCAAACGTACCCCCCCTTCCAACCCCCGATAATTATGACAGATGGCCACACTCTGATCTGCCGTACCAATCCCAAATAGCTTCCGACGCCCCTGATGTAAATATCAAATGCTATTGTCACTGTGACACGCTTCACATTGTTTAATTGTTTATTGTAAGATTCCAGCTACTATATGATCACTGAGTCAAAGCATGGTTAAATGATCGACAAACTGCTATATTCAGTTTCCTCCGACTTTAACATAAGTTCACGAGATCGTCAACAAGTTTTAGCAGCGGCAGTTCACGGCTTCCATACATATTTGAATTTAACTGCCTATTGTTGCTGGACCGTAGAATTCGGAAATATCAATGTTGGATGCTAACTACGGATCTACAGAAGCGTAGAAAGGACATTGTACCGTGGAGGTTTTTACCTCCACGATTGTACTAACAAATTTATGGACTAGTAGAACGTAATGATAATATAATAATTGCAGTTTCCATGAACTAATATGTGAAAAGAATCGCTTTGCGTTGAAGACTTTTCGAAGACAAACAACAAAAAACTATGGCTTGGAGGATTCACACTGAGTACATATAGCATCGCACAATTTTTGTCACTTGAAATCCAATCGAGTTTTCCCTTTGCTGTTTGCGCCAAGTTAGCTTCCGAGAACCCGCGACGTTTAAATGAGCATTTACAATAATTAGGGTACTTTAATTAGACCTCCTTTAACACTATATTGGGAACCCGATGCAACCATGTGGTGCACCCCACACACTCGCCCCCCCCCCTCCCCCTCGTCAGGTTCCCCAATGTGTGGTAAACTTAACTGTTAATGCAAAGAATCGTTCTTAATTTTATTATGAACCTGTTTAATTGCATATGCGTTTGTTATAGAATGTTATCCGTTAATTTTAATTGGAAAGTTAGGTGATCGAGTAACACATTGACATCTCATGGATACAACATTTGCCCCTAAACTGATCCAGAATGGTCGTAGAATTCATCTAATATTACAGATGAGTCATATTTTGGATATTTGTGGATGTCTCCTTCTATCCAACTATATGTACCCCCTCCGAGTTTAGTCCTGAGATAGAAATTAAAATATAATTAACCGGTTCCTTGGTGATGCCGTTTTTGCGGCTTTAGAAATGGTCGGGTCCAGAATAGCTATTTAGGACATTTATTTAAAAACGGGGACAGGGGTGGGTGGGGGGCACAAGCCTCGGAACTGGGATATCGAACAATCGGTACTCTGCAGTGTCAGGCTTCAAAAACCTCGGCTAAACTTTGTCGGTCACAGCGGCGCAAATCCATATTTGAGATTTAAGTAATTTTTGCTTAAATTTTGTGCGAAACTTTTTCCAACCTCCTACTCCATGCCCCCCTGCCCCCTCCCCCTCCCCCCGTTTCAAATGCTCCTCTTACGATTCCCATTGTCCATATCCTTTTTCATAGATTACACTCAGAATTTTTTTTTTACACAGGTTAAGTAAAATTTTACTTGATTTTCATGTCAAATAAGAACACCAAAACATTTAAGTAAAATTTATCTAACTGCTGTTTGGTACAGTTTTACATGATCAGCATGTAACGCAACTACAAAATTATTATGTAATATTTTGCCAGCCATTTCTACATAGCACCCGTTTTCAGTAAGCGTTTTACACATGTTTTAGGTTAATTATTCAAAGCAGCTTGATGCACTCTTTTTCATTAAATCGATCACAACAGAAAGGCACATTTAAGAGACTACAACAAAGAATGACAACACAAATAATTCAGAGCATTTGATGAATTCAACCTTTTATTTCAACACTGAAGAGGGTATATCCCATACATCTATACAATCATGCATGAATAGTGAACTACAGCCATGATATTTTAACCTTTGTGGCCTGCAGTTATGGATGACAGTTTGAATAGGCGGTCGTAACTACATTGATAGCATACTTTCAAACGGTTGAAATCTTTCAGCAATGTAAGTCCCACTTTTACCTATAATAGAAAAAAAAGTAAAATAACAAAAACATAAACAAAAGGTAATAACAAAAACATGAACAAGAGGTACTATCTCTTAAAGGTGCATGCTTATGAAATTTAAATGATTTATTTTTTTAGTGTCTGAGATGCATGTACAAAAAACATTTGGTCGAATTTTCAACCAACTCCCTCGACATGTAAGATATTTGAAAGCTCACCAAAATTAACATAATCAACTGTCTGATTGCAAAATTTGACAAAGATACAACTCTACCCGCAGCATTAGCTAAAATGTCAGGCAAAGATACATAAAATGATCTGTTCATAGTCACCTTAGGTTCAATTACAAAACATCAACCCATGAACATCCCCCCCCCCCCAAAAAAAACAAAACATAATCTTATATGTCATATGAGCGTTGCAACTTAAAGATGCTGGTATATAATTGAGCACTGTAGTACTGTTCCAACAAATTAAACTTACTATCAGCTGCTCTTTGACAGGATTATGATGTATTATACTATTAAGCACAACGGATCAATACTTATACATCCTCAAGTAAAAGGAAGGTTCTTGAATATTTGGTGGTAGCCAGTTAACACTGAAATTATTTTGCCTTCACTTTTCATATAAATACCCCACCTCTTGCAACGTTTATAGTAAATATCATTTTAAAGCTAAACTTAAATCATAATCAACTGTCGGCCATGACGAAAATGACAAAGATAAAACTTTTCCTCTAGTCACCCATATATAAGCAGTAATTTCATAATCTGCTGCAGAGATAGTAGTTTTATTTCAATTAAGAGTCAACAATCAACCAGTACCAAATAAAGAATGAAGAATGAAATGAACCGATATAATCTTCTTGAAAGAAAATGGAACAATCGTGAACTTTGTGACATGAAACATATTTGCATTAAACTGACCATTAGCATTCTTGGTACACTGAATGCTATGACAGTATAAATCAATTTAATGTTACTGTTTGTGTAATAAATTTTACATTCACAATGTTAACACACAATTATCACAATGATTGGATTTATGATTGTACTGCTATTATTAAGCACAACGAATCTGAACACTCTTACAATAACAACAATGCCTCTAGTGATCCGATGTGACGGGTCAGAAAATGTAATGACAAAGAAACAACTCTTCCTGAAGTTAATTTAAAACAAGCAACAACTTTAGATACACAGTGATTTGTTCATTATTAGTTTAATTTGAATTAGCATGCACACCAATCAAAGCAAGTATTGGCGAAATGAAAGAATATAATATTTTTAACACAAATTGGAAAATATACATCAAAGTGAACTTTGAGATGTGAAAACATGTGGAATGCTGACTATGACGACTACTACACTGCAGTTACCTTGTCTTTGTTGGTGGCACGGTCAGCACGAAAATCTCGAATCTGGTTGCACTTCACACTGCCAGTCCAGGCAACTTATAAACAACTTTTGGAAATATTCCCATGATGCACCAAGACACGCCTTTTGGTATTCCAGATTAAACACATATAATGATTTGAAGCACACATCAATGGCCTTCATAATTGTACTCTGAGGTAGGGCATGTCTATCGATAATCACATATAACTGCTGAGGATGTATTTTGCTTTCTCCGAGAAGGAACACATCTGGCTGAGGCTTTTCTGAAATATTTTGCAAATAGACTGCAAGTTGGTGCTTTCCTAAGTAACAAAACAAAAAAGATAAATACATTCCAATCATAATAAGGCTGTGTAAAAACCTAAATGGTTCATAGGCATTTATTGGCATGTATCACTCACAAAAACGTGACATCTGCATCCGAAAATAATAAATGTTCAGTGATTCAAGTGGAGAGAAAAATTAATTATCCAGCAAGGACCTTCAACAGAGATACTCTCAAGCTGTTCTATTTTGTAATGTCTGTCATAATAACGAAAAGACCTGTGGTACATTAAACCCTGTCCACTGATTACTACGCATGATATCTGCACCAAAAACAACAGGGACCATCCTTGGGTTAATGGTTATAATTATACCTACTATCAACTCAAACATAAATAGATTTTGTGTTTACATGCTAATTTCAGTATAATTCTCATTTGGCCCCGCCCATCATCAATATTTAATTAGCAAGCCCAAAATGGCAGTGAAAACATAACGATGATGGACCAACGCTCCACACCAAATATTAAGTAAATGTCATGTATAGCTACTTGGAAATTGCCTTTTTAAGTTTTTCACATTAAGCCCCCCCCCCCTCTGCCCCTCTAATTCTTATACAAGATATCTTCACTGAAAACAACAGGGAACACCATTCTGCCATGTATCAACTCAAATTAATCTAGGATTCTTGAGATATCAGGTATACAAGCAGACATCTCACACACAGGACATCACCATTGCATAGATTATTCAAGCCTTTGGCAAAAAAAACGAAAAAAAGAAAGCCGAAGTGTTGGAGGGATGGAAAACAATTTTCTTCAACCATATCATATCTCCCGAGGATTACATACATTCATCTTAAAAGTCAGTACCTGTGAGAAATTTACTCTCTACTAGGAATTGAGTAGTTGATAAATATTCTTCGTTCATTAAGATAAAATATCTGCATCAAATTTTTGCATTGTATTCCAAACACAAACTGACATAATAACAAATGTGGTGGGCACAAGGACATGCAAACTTACTCAATGAAAGTCTACGAAAGCTGCACATGATTCCTTTACAGATAGTTAGCCCCTTTGCGTCTCTCAGGAAACAAATGGTAACAAACGGATTGCAGCATTGTTCCCATTTGAAAAAAAAGTTTAAAATAAAGCATCACCCTGTTTTTACATATGGTTATTGTTGAATTTATTATATGTACATAAGTTTCCTTGATATCCACAGACAGTAGTATTATACCAACTAAACGAATTATTTAAGCAATCAAAGAAAAAACGAGACATCTAGTGTGCCAACTGCATACAGCCACAGCTTAAGTTAAAGTTAGCCCTAAAGTACAGGTAGGCATGGTGATATCCACAGACAGTAGTATTATACCAACTAAACGAATTATTTAAGCAATCAAAGAAAAAACGAGACATCTAGTGTGCCAACTGCATACAGCCACAGCTTAAGTTAAAGTTAGCCCTAAAGTACAGGTAGGCATGGTGGCACTCACATTTACATATAATTGGCTTGCTTCGATTTTCAAAGTGGTTAAACATTCAGAATTTTTAACTCCTTGTAAACTCATGAGATGATAATGCAGTCTTGGGGGGGGGGTGTCTCTTTTAATGTAATTTAGAATATTACAATCATTTAGAATATTTTGTACAGGAACCTATATATCAATGGACAGGTGAGAAGTTCAGGATTTCATGTCACATGACTTTTATTCAATTTGAGCTCATTCTGTATGCAAATATGCAAAAAATATGCAAATATGCAAAAATCCAAAATGGCATCTCTTCTGTCTATGAGCAATTAACTAAAAGTCAAGGAATTGGGTTTGTCATCTTGTTTTATATTATTTTGTGATTGTCTATAAAATTTCCTTTTCTTCTGATACCAATTGTGGGTGAAATTGGTTGAAAAATGGCAGAGATATGAGTTGTTTTACTTTTAGGAGAGAGTAGTCTGTGTCTGTATAGTATATATATACTCAGTACTTTTGCCGGTAATTTGTTGGATTTTGACAAATATTTCAGGAATGTTGGGGAAATTTCGGTCATAATTTCAGCCACTCTAAATAGACCTATGCTTTTAAAGGTATATTTGTAATGTATTCAGCTTCTTCTGAAGATTAATGAGGATGCTGGGGCTGATCTAAATTTCAGTTGATTTTTAGAAAAAAATGAATAGGTCAAAGGTCAAATTTCCAAGAATTTTAAACGTAAACAAACTTCAAAATGAATTGTTTGGAAAGGTGTTCAATATAACCTCCCCCCCCCAAAAAAAAAAAAAAAAAAAATTATACATCATTGGTAAGATCGTTCTCTGGGCTTCATTTTGGTACTTAAACAAAGTATGCAGGATGAAGTATTGGGAAGATGCAATGCTTTAAAAATGCTCACTCCAACTGTCTGCAATTGCATACACTGATATGATAAGGGCTAGATCACTACCAGATTACAGAGCTTTAGTTAGGTCTATCAGTATCATCAATCCACATCAGCTTTGGTATATATGGCTAATTATAACATATTAGAGGTAAGACAATGTTTGAAGTTTTAAGTAGCTTTTAGCACCGATCATTTTCGTCTTTAAGTTCCTTATGCATGGTGTGTTCTTTAACCTCCACTCTAAAGTTGGTCCAATCCACCATAATATCTACCGCTAAACCTTTTTGGTGGAAGTGAATCTATGCGGTGTCTAATCAACCATGTTTCTAACGCTAAACAGATGAATATTTCATGTAATGAAACAGTGACATTACAATGTTTGTTCCCATCATATTATAAAACGGTCATGGACAATGGGAAATACATAATTTCCTGCATAACAAATAGCTTCATCATGATTCCACAATGGTAGTAATTAGTGGAAGGTGCATTACAACAAGACATGATTATTAATTCTCTACTGTATGTTCCCCTTGAACTTTAAAAGAAATACAGCTAGTTACACTTTGTTCACCTCCTTTAGCCTTGTTGATGGCTTCAGTGGGTAGCTAAGTTTGGGATTCTGCCTGTGCAGGTCCCCATGAAGAGACAAACTAAAACGAATGACAGCGAATGACCGAATGACAATTGACTTTGTACAGGGTTAATTATCATTTGCGAATGACAGCGAATGACAACGAATGACAACGAATGACAACGAAGGACAACGAAGGACAGTGTTGAGTGGAGATAGAATGATTAACAGAGTGGAGTAAATGCGGTTATTGGTTTTCTGCGCAAAAATGATTTGAGGAAAATCGCATGTTACGTGGTTGCAGGGTTTTGGTGTAATTTACGGATAGAAACCACAGGGAAAGTTTGTGTGTGAGAATGCGCTTGAGTGCTGTGCTTTTTACCTCTGTAGATTTATATAGAAATATATCTGAAGCCGCTTCAAGATTATAGTATTGTTATAGTTTCTAACAATTAATATCGGAAAAATGACGTTATTTTTTTTTTTTAAATCGGACTTACAATTTGCTTACTATAAGGTGCGTTTTTATCTTGTCCGTACTTTACTAGATCTAGATACCCACGAAATCTGAACTGTGATATCCGGTTGAAGCAAATGTCTGTGCTGTCATTACTGTCATTCGTTTTAGTCAACGCACTTTTTTAGTGTGTACAACATATTGTCATTCGTTATGTGTAACGCAATTGTCATTCGTTTTAGTAACACCCCCCATGAATATGGTGTAAGGGTTAATAAAGAAATACAAACAACTACCTATATTCACCTCCTATAATCTATTCATTTGTCGCAGTGCCCAACTATTATGTATTAGTAATTAGTGAAGCGGTTAGTATATTGATTTTACTCTTATAATAGACTGTACCACGTATAGGTATTACTTCTACAAACTTGTTCAATTTCCCTCAATAAAGTACAATAGCAAGGGACTTCCCCATTTTCCACCATTGCATCGTGAGCCATTCAGCAGCAGCCTACGAGTTTGATCTGAAGTGTTACAAAACGGTCATGTATTTGTTCTTCCTCTTATGATCAAATATCACTATTGTGTTTGTTCTGTCAATTGTTAAAAGTCATAATACGAGCCACGGGTATTGACTATTCATTGGGGAGAAGAAACTAAGTGGTGTTATTACTCAGATGATCCGTATGTATTTATTACAGCTTTAAACACCGTAGATTCCGGCTATGATCATCCGCACATGTGCCCATAGACAAACTCTGACAATATATAACTTGGCGCGTGAATCTAAAGGTATAAGCGCACGTGGTAGTTTTAGGTAATATACAAATATATGTTTCAGGAATCAAAGTGTGTTGCAATGCACGTTATGTATGTTCTCGCGACAATCATGTGTCTGTGGTTAACAATAAATGAAAAAAAAAACCAACCACCAAATAATTTCATTAGTGACGAAATAGTGTATACTAGCCTATCATGAAGGGGGGGGGGGGGGGGTTCTTGTTCCTTTCTTCTTATATAATAACTGTCGTAACATTTTCCAAAAAAAGTTGCTACTAGGAAGGAAAACTCAACGAAGATATTAAGGAAATGAAATGGTCTATTGGAAAAAGAAGAACAATAAAAAGGGAAAATTACAACCACGTTGTAACATCCTTTTAATATCTCATGATTAAAAGAATTGATACAAACAACTTAAAAAGAAAAAAAAAAACGAAGGACAGGGGCAGGCCTATATATTCATCTGTGAAGCCAAGCTCAATCATTCACATACCATATCTTCATATCACCACAGTAGAACCACCAAAGAGAAGGAAACAGGACAATTCTGTAAAAAAATATTTATAAAATTGCAAACTAGAAATCGAAGAGAATCCAAGCTGTACATCATGGTAAGTTAGGTATTGGTTACTACATCGCAGGTTCATTCATTATTCCATGCTTTGTAATGTCATCAGTCAAGCCCAACATGTAGAAGAGGTCATTGCCTAGGTGACCCGAGGTCAAGGAGCCTCTGTCAACACTTCCAGTCAAATCATAGGTCTACTTATCTTAGGCTGCATAATTTCGATCAAAACTACATTATAAAATGTTTACCCGAAATAGGGTAAGGGCGGTATAGAATTTAGCATGCATAGACTCCGGATGTGTGATCTAATTAATTTGCAGGTCCTTGTACCGCGTAAGATTGGTCTTACAGGTTGAACTCGTAATGCGTAAGGTTGGCATGTAATGTACATTTCTGTGTAGTCAAACGAAAACTTTATTGCAGAATACATAGAAAACAAATACGTGCGTTTCTTATACGTTTTTCGTTGCAGGTGTATTTCCACTTTTGTTTTATTTAAAGCCAACTTACGTTAACCCTATCATGACGGTCCTCCCATAGGATTTGTACCAACAAAGTCTTTTGCTTTTAGTGCAACGTTTCTGTATGTTGCCGTGTTGGACGAATCAAACCGTAATAGTAATTACCGACTTTTCGATCCTTGTTATAGTCATTGCCTACTTTTGCAATCTATCATAATTTTGCAAGGTCGATAACAGTGACTACATAGTTTTCCCTTTTGGGAATTTTACTAAAAAGGCCAGAGGCAAGCAATGTCCTTAGGGCCCCAAAAGATTTACTTCAGAATCTACCGAAAATAACGCAGCTGCATCTGTATTTGACGCAGCTCCCAATGATATCAAAACAGTTGACAGCACACTACATTAGTAGTTATGTTTGCATTAGGGTTAGGTTCAGTGTTTCTAACCCTTATTACTCTAAACCTTACCCATATCATCAAAACAGCTGGCCGTACAATACATTTGGTGGTTAGTGTTAGCTTTAGGGTTAGGGTCAGTGTATCTAACCTTTATTACTCTGAACCTTACCCATATCATCCAAACAGATGGCCACACAATACATTGGTAGTTAGCTTAAGCATTAGGGTTAGGGTCAGTGTTTGTAACCCTCATTACTCTTAACCTTACCGAAATCATCAAAACAGTTGGCCGCACAATACATTGGTAGCTAGGGTTAGCATTAGGGTTAGGGTCAGTGTTTCTAACCCTAATTACTCTAAACTTTACCCATATTACCAAAACAGCTGGCCGCACAATACATTGGTAGCTAGGGTTAGCATTAGGGTTCATGTCAGTGTTTCTAACCCTAATTACACTGAACCTTACCCATATCATCCAAACAGTTGGCCGCACAATACATTGGTAGTTAGTGTAAGCATTAGGGGCAGGGTCAGTGTTTCTAACCCTAAACACTCTGAACGTTACCCCTATCATCAAAAAAGTTTGCAGCAAAATGCATGGTAGTTAGTAGATGAACCACAAATTACCCATTACTTTGGTCGTTGCAATAAATTTTACCTCTCCATTCCACTCATTTCCGACATCAAAAAAACTTTACTTCCATGCGCTCGCGAAACAGTTTTATTGCCACATGCCGAACAGCTTCAAATAATGGGCGTGGCATTGTAAAATAATATCTTTTAATTGTAATAATTCACTTAGCCTAGCAATTGATCACTTTTTAAGCATGCTTTATTCTCATTACCTAAAAGCCACAAATAATGCATGCATGAAAATTTATAAATTTCACAGACTTTTTTGTTTTGTTCATCATTTCCAAAATAAACTGCACCTAAATGTTGGTCTTTAAAGTCCTTGCTTAATTTGCATCCCTTTAACATTTGTTTTACCCTATAAGAACTCAACATATTTACCAAATAGTGTTTACTGTAAATACAGGTCTTCAATGTCAAAGTATTACTTACAATGATACCATATGTTGTCGTCCCTTGACAAGCCCCGTTGTACAGCTGTAGTGATATATGTCACTTTCCAATACTCCCATGAAACAGCTCCCCTCATCAGACTACAAGATTCTGGTAGCAAGGCGACCCTTCTCAACACACTTCTTGCCAACAATGAATTCCAAATTCACAACATTATGGCCCAAGGCTAATATTAGATTGTCAAAAATGAATTATATCCCATGCCATGTGTTGAAACGGAATAATAATCGAGCGCTTTACCAAGAGAGACACATAAAATCATATGACTCCTTACAGCATGATGTTTCAGCTAAGAGTGAGGTGTTTGCTCCAAACTAGCCTACATGAATTGGCTTTATCCATCTATTAGCGCCGATTGCAAAGAAAAGAATAGTCGCATCGATTATCACAGACAGTATGATCACCTTGACATTGATCAATTCTATAGCATTCTCAATCTACCGATACACCTGTCTCTATAATGCTGGCACATTCCTACTACATAGCCAAAATTACTGTACTAGCTATGGATAGTTCCCTGGATTAAAAGTTTTAGTACGCAAAGGCTTGTTCACTCATGCAAAATATGACCGAGCTTACTATCACCAATAGTAAAATACACTGGCTATCAACTCTTATGTAACACCATATCCTCATACCAGTTGGCCGCACAATACATTGAAAGTTAGGGTTAGCATTAGGGTTTTGGTAAGTGTTTCTAACCCTAATTACTCTAAACCTTACCCATATCATCAAAACATTTGGCCACACAATACAAAAAAAGCTTAGTGGCGCAATGAGTTTGACTAACCAACCATCATACATTTCGTACAATATCAAGGTTAGCCGCCAATATCCTATGCAATTTCAGTCTTGCTATGTGAAATCTTTGATTACACGCTTAAGTACTTAATTTATTTTGAATATAGTTAACGGTTTTTATGAAAGTTTTTAAATTTTAATGCTCACATCAATATAAACTGTCGAGATGTTTCACGCTACAGTGAGATCAGTTCACATTAGTAATGGACAATTAATTCTGAAGGCAACAAATATAGGCAGTAGGTTACTGTGGCATTGGTGACCTATACACTGCGAATCACTTTTGTTCGTAAATACTATTGGCATGGACAACATAAAAGCTTAAAGTTGGCGAAGGAGAACTGAATCCACAGAAGTCTTTTCAATCAAGTAGATCAGGTTTGGTATATTAAAGTTATTAGAAGCGTTCTCACTATGAACGAATCACTTATAGACACCAACAAGTCATATACTATCATTGCTGTTCCAAAAAACAAAGATAGTATTAATGTTAAACTGTTACTCTATTTGGTATTATTTATCATTGTGATTTCTTTTCAGAATCTTCAAACATTGACAACATTGTGTGTAATCGCCGGTGCCATATTGACTGGGTCTGAAGCGGCTGCTGTTCCTACTGGTTCTCTCCCGAAGGTTGGCGAGTGTTCCTTTCCCGACAACGAAGCTTATAATCGCTTCGTAGAAACCAGATCATCTTATTACCCATTCGAACCCGTTTATGGAGTTCAACTGTTCAATGAAACAGAGAGCCAACGTCGTGAAATCAACGAAGAGACGAATCCCTATGGCAGTGATGCAACCAAACTAGAGAACTGCCCTGCTGGCCAGAAACCTTCATCAACCTACAAAACCAATCCTGCTGTTGGTGGTACATGCCCCTGGACATACGACATTGACCATGATGCAGATAGAATCCCCACTACCATCGGTGTTGCCAGGTGCCTTTGCGATCAAGGCTGCTTGGATCCATTGACCAGCAAACCGCGCAATGACTTGGTTTGTCGCGCAGTAAAGTACAATATGAAAGTGCTCTACCGGGAAGGCTGCAGCAACGGATTATATCGATACAGATCATCCACGCTCGAAATACCTGTTGCTTGCACATGTATGCGATTAAGCTAAGAAGTAAATAAAAAATTCTTAAATCTTCATAGTGTCAATTATTAGTCGTGCAATTGGTTACCCAATGTAAGTTCTGCTTTTGTTTTATTTTACTCAGACTGTATTCTCTACTAACATTGTGAAAAGGTTTTTAAATCATCTTTCTATAAAGCGATTCTTAAAATCAAGCAAACTTCAAAACATAACGAGAACTGAATTCCATGATAGACATTATGAATCTATAACACATCATCAATCGGCCGGCTCGATCTTATCACCAGTATATAAAGCTAGATTAATCCCCCCATACACTTGGAAGCAGTGGCGGAGCGTCCATACAGTCAGGGGGCGGATGCCCCCCTCCCCTAACGGACTCAAATGGACTGCTGGCGCCCTTTTCAGCTCTTTACCACTTTTTACTTATTCGCGATTATTGACTTTTTTATTGCGCTCTCATCTACCTATTGACATTTGTCACATTTTGTTGGTGTAATTTGGCGATGAAACCTATTTATTCTTCGTTTTTCTGCAAATTAGCCAGGCCCGGGAAAGGGTCATTTCCGGCGATCTAGGGAGTATCTTTACTCAAAAAATGTCTGTACGCTACGCGCCAACCTGTGGTGGCGCTCCGCTTAGATAGTGTCGAAAGCGCCCCTACAGACCATTCTCGCCCCTCCTGACAAATACTCCTAGCTCCGCCACTGCTTGGAAGAACACATCAGCACTGTACATCCTGCAGTTTGTTGCGGTTGTGCAATGGCGATACGTCTTACTGCTCATATCTTCTAAGAAGATTATACAAGATTGAATTACATTCAAAAGGGCAATGGCGACTATTCAGGTATTGTTTAAGGGTTATTTAAGTATATGATTATTTTTGCCATTAGACCGTAATTCTAAGACAATAAAAGAGGATTGCGTCATGTAATTCTCAAAGTATGTTTGAATATGATAGTAACGATAAACTATTAAGAGCGCTCATCGCATCACTATCGCCACTTGAAACTGTTTATTTGGATCGCATGGGTATTGTAGTGGTTTGGTGTGACAATGGCGATATATACTTTTACAGTAAAAAGGAAAGCAACTAGTCGCTTTTAAGTATAACAAAAGCTGCTTTAAAATTAATGGAAGCCACATTTACTTTGATGAAGCCAGTAGTATATTAACCCTTCTTTAGAAAGTTATGCTTTATATATAAATATGATTAATGTGCTATGCACGAATAAATTCCCTCTTACAAAGAATGCAAAATATTTATGAAGGGCCATATCTTTCTTCTGCTAGATTATAATATAAATGTCTATTTTTATTATATAACACAGAGACTTGACCAGTTCGATTCTTCTACATATTAGGAACTATCCTCGTAAATATTTCCGTTTTTGTTTTTACTCTTTCACCTAACTGTAGTAACTTATTTTACAACACTCGTATTACACAATTCCCCTCAAAGTTCATTCCCCCAAAGTTCATGCCAATTACGGCTTTTTCCTGCAGAGTGCATAATATCATTCGTGTAATCTACGGATACACGATCGGTCCTACAGTTCCATAGACTTCCCTTTCCTCTCCATTTTCCCCGTCATATTGCGACATCTAATCCCAACCCGTGGAATGCTGTACTGACTCGCATTATTTATCGACCGGATGTAAATGTTTGAGCACAGGCCTGTACATATTTTTTATCATGTTGATTCAGTATTCTAATCTTAAGTATTCATAAGATTCATTGCTCTTAATGATCACCTAAGCTATAGAACAACATAGTCACTTTTTACTCTATTATTGACATACACGTTCTACCTAATCCATTTTCAAATAACTTTATAATTTATTGAAGTCAATGTATATCCTCGTTGAAACCATTTGAAAGCCTGAGAATTTTTTGCGATATTTAAGAGTTACAGTAATTGAATGTAAATGTCTGCATGTGAATAAAAATCACAATATCCGTGGTTAGGGACCTTCTAGTATATTGTTAGACTAAATACTGTAGTACAGCCCCTGTAATAGATGAAACTCGGCTGTTTGAGAGGTCATTTATCAAAATTAAATGTAGAACAACAAGCTTGGCAACTTGGTCTGATAGCATTCATGGTTTTTAACTGTCTATAACACATCACAATGGCTGTGATAATACTTCGTTATTGAGAGAAAGAAAGAGAATACATTGTCATCAACTACATTTGAACGTTTTATACCTTTATTTGGAGTACTCACAACTGTAATTCGTGGATCTGCATTTGCTATTTGCCACCTACATTCTAACTTTTTCCCCTGATCGTGTCGTTTCATACCTTTCAAAACAAGAAATAAATATTTTACCTTCAGCATAATTTGCAAACTTCTTTACTCCTTGGAAGAACAATAAAAACCCTTTCCCTCCACCCTACGTAGCTTACCACTCTCTATAAACTTAAGAAAAAGTAATTACCATCACTGTGCTACCATGAAATAATAAGTTTACCTTCAACAATGTTTCACTGCTTGGAGTAACAATAACCCCTCCCACACCCACACCCACCATCATCCCATATAGGTTACTACTGTCTATATACATAAGAAAAGAAATTACCATCACTGTGTAAAAGGTTGTTAATAGGATTGAAAACCCTTTCACAAACCATGACATAATCAGTTCACCTTTAACAATGTTTCACTGCTTGGAGTAACAATAACCCCTCCCACACCCACCATCATCCCATATAGGTTACTACTGTCTCTGTATATATAAGAAAAGTAATTACCATCACTGTGCCAAAGGTTGATAGGATTGAAAACCCTTTCACAAACCATTAAATAATAAGTTAATTTTCAACAATGTTTCACTGCTTAGAGTAACAATAACCCCTCCCCGCTCTCCACCTCACCTTCCATCATCCCACATAGGTTACTAAAGTCCATATACTTAAGAAAAGAAACGACCATCACTCTACCAAAGGTTGTTGATAAGATGGAATACCTTTTTTTTTTACAAACCATGAAGTAATCAGTTTGCCTTCAACAATCTTTCACTGCTTGGAGTAACAACAACCCGTTACCCCTCACCCCACTCTGCCCCCATCACCCCACTTAAGTTAACAATTACTACAAATTTATCACTACCACTGTGCCAATATGTTTTCTTTTCAAACTGTTTTCTCTCTAAATCGATGAGTTTGTTGCCAGGATTGAATCCTACATATTGTCCATCCACAGATGGAAATCTTTCCCTTATCATTAAGATGCAACAGGATGGAAATTCCACTCTATTTCCTCTACCTAGGCGACCAAACTTCCAGTAAATAAAATTTCTGTAAGCATAATGTCTGTATTTTATGTTGGTTCTGTTTTCTTCCAAAGCGAGATCATCCTCTCGCATGCGCATATTTACACCCGAGATGTGTACATTAAGGCAAATATCCCTAAATGCATCCGAGTAAGTTACACGTTGTTGCACTCTGTTCGTGCAGCACTTATTTTCCACATCACTTAGCATTTCTACACATTGCACACATTTACACCATGAAGGGACTTCATAAGAAGCAGTCACTTCCTCAGTCTGGTTTGGCCAGTGAGATCACATTGAGCATATGGGTTTCTATACGGAGAAGCTCCACTGCAACCATCACTAACTGTTCTCGTGACAATCCTTTTACATACATCTGTTGAAAAATTGAAAACAGCTTATTTCTTTCGATACAATCCTGAACAAATTAAGGGATAACCGGCAAATTGGCTGCTAGTTATAATGTTGAATATGTTTTTGGTCAAACTCACTACCTCATAACACTCTGAAAGGTAAAATGTTGGTATTTTGTGATTGCATGTAGCAGCAGAGTGAATGATGCAATCATGGCACTTCAAATACAAATGCTTTTGCCTATTTATGAGCTATTTCATTCAGTTCTTTACAGATGAACATCATCACAAAGATCTATGCCTTTTGATAGAATTATTAACACAGAAACCTTGACAGTGTGGAATATGTATCTTATCTACATAAATGTCACATTTTCAGCCAGTGGAATATCAATTTAAGAAAGAATTGAACACACATTTTCATTTGATTTCATACCAAAATAAACCAGGTAAGGTCAGACAAATTCCAATCGCAGCCATTCAAATGAAACAAAACATAATAGTCATCTTGATAGATAACTAGTTTGGTTATCATTGAAAGACAAAATGTGGTTTTCTTTAATTTCACAAAGACTGACATTACTGAGAAAGTATGCTTTTATTTTATAATCTTTATTTACTTAAAACCTTGAAATCTGACATATTTTGGAATGTTAATGTTTTAGCTGGTAATGTATTATGAGTTTGAGTTTTCCTTAAACTGCAATATTTTGAATGAATATCTTGTGTGAGTAAATGACTTTTGGATTATGATAAGGGGGGGGGGGGGAGGATTTCAGCCCAATCATCATGCATGGTGACATCGCATAGTTTGCTTTTGTTAGGGAACTTCATAAACCTAATATCACTCTCTCGAGATTTGAAGGTGTGTCTGACACTATGGTACAGACCAACTGCACCACTGTATATCTGACAATATATTTTGTTATAGGAATTCGGTACAACATAAATTATAAAGAGAAAATTAAGCAAATTTTGGTCTGATAACATTGGGCACAGTTGCACATTGTGACATAAACTTGTACTACACTATATTTTATGTATCATAATCTGCATACGTTATGATTTGTGTTGTCTAACTCTATGATCATCAAAGTAATGTAAATATTTAGTAAAGTAGAAAGTGTGTGCTATGCCAACCTGAAGTTGACATTCATTTATGTTTGAAGCCACATTCTGCTGCCAAGGTGCCCTGTCATCTTCACCTACTGCATGATCATTTGGTGTGACCTCACTCTCACTAGTGTCTGACAACTCCTGTGTTAAGAAGAAAATCAGAAAAATTATAAATGCAATCTTTCTAGCATGGCTTGCCTTGAGCTGTTGTGGGTGTGGATATCATACGGCAATGGTCTAGATATAATTATATAACAGGCTCGGGCTTTAATCTGTCAGGAGAATTGTTATTGATACAGTGTATATCTTCCTGATCGCACCCCACCGTAAAGAATCACTGCTGTGCGTACAGTACTATACAATACATATTAACACTTTAGTACTAGATTCTTACCAGGTTTGTATCAGGGCTTGTCATGCTAGTCACAACCATCCCCTAATGCTCTGCTCGCACCCCACGATATAGAACCACTGCTGTATGGACAGTATAGCACTATACCAGCTTAAATCCTATAGTCCTAGGTTATTACCATGTTTGTATCAGGGCTTACCATGCTGGACACAACCATCCCGTAATCCCACAACCATCCCCTAATTGCCCTCACTCTCCAAAGAATGTCACATTCTCGTCTAACCCTATTTATGTCAAGCGCCCAAGCCTAATTTTGTTTTTATTTGGTTCACTACATTGGCATGTAGGTATATATATATATATATATATATATATATATATATATATATATATATATATATATATATATATATCGAATCCCGGTTGAGGCTGAAAGTTTTTTCACTGTTCCAACTCATTACGATATATATATATATATATATATATATATATATATATATATATATATATATATATATATATATATATATATATATATATATATCGAATCCCGGTGGAGGCTGAAAGTTTTTTCACTGTTCCAACTCATTACGATATATATATATATATATATATATATATATATATATATAAATTTGCTTACAAGACTAGCCTATAGGCCTAATATGGTAATAATAAATAAATAATTTATTTGCTGATGAAATAGGGCCTTATGACACCCTCCTTCCTCCAAACCATGCATGATATTTATGATTCGTTTGCACGCCAAGAGCACCCTTACCCTTCGCATTATACCCGTTAATAATAGTACAGGCCTAGGCTTACTAATGACACATTTAGGCCTAGCCTACCTAAACGTAGACGCTGTGTTGACAGTTATTACTTTACTGTAGGTTTATTCTGGCAAGCTTCCCGTTTTGCCCCACTCGTACAGCAAGAATTGCAGTAGGCCCATAGTCCCTTGAACGGACACGGAAGTCAAAGTGAGCAACACTTTACCCTATATTTGTAGTTTAAACAGTTTGACAATCTTGTTAATTTCAATAGAAAATGAACTAAACCACAATGCTGTATAACCTTAAAAAAAGCTAGGCCTACTTTGTGTCTCAAGCGAATAAGAATAAAACATTCTGCAAAAATACCTACGAAGAAAGCTTGGCTTCTGTTACTTTGGGGCTCACTACTACTACACTATACACTACTATACACTATACACTATAGGCATATACTTACCGTAACTAGGTGTGCGCGAGTCCGTAGCCTAAACAATATCTCACTGCTACCCGATTAGCGCAATTTCGTACATTTCCCCAATAATTAATCTTGTATTTTAGCTGCAGATTAGTGCGCGAAACCAAATATCGCTATTACTCCATTATACTGCCTAAATCAAAGCGATCATTTACGCAATGCAATCGAAATTTGAAAGAGCATCTATATCTCCACTGGCATCTGGTGTTGAGTGAAAATCTTTGAAAAACATCCTAGAAGCAATTACAGCAAACCTTCCTCAAAACTCCTTAAATTGTCTCATATTTTGCAAATTATGGCTGGTGGCATGTAGTAAAATGCCTTCAGAAAGTACTTCAGGAGATGTTTGGCCCCCTTAAAGGTATATGGACAGATAGCAATTTTGCTATGAATGTATTGCTTATGTATGTCCGATCATATTCTCAATATAAACTGTTTAAAAATTTGCTCTAGTTTTTGAGAAATTAAGGATTAATTACTCAGATTAACGAAAAACAAACGCCTGAAAGCACGTTTCAAAAATTTGACTTCTGACACGATATCACGTAGAATCGAGAAGGGATAAGGGCATGCGTATATGGGGCACACGATGTGAAAACTCCGGATGTTTACATTGAGTCATCGAACTGGTATATATTGTGTATCAATCTATACCCAAAACACGTAATCGTTACCATTTCGTTCGTCGACAAATTTGTTTTCGTACATCCTTATTCGTTTATTCTAAACGTTGTTTAAAAGAGAATTAATTTGTTTACATTCTTATTCTGTATGACTACAACGATTTTCAATTTTATTTTGGGAAATACTGTTCAAAGTCTTAAGTTTGGAGAGAGTTTGGAGTAAGAATGCCGCGGCGTTGTAAAGTAGGAGGTTGCAGTAACACTAACAGTGGAAATATAAGCATACGTATTCTCACCAGTCAGTATTCAACAGACGCCGTGGATTTTCATGGCTGTCAGGTTCACCTTCCGAGTCTGTGGTGCTTTTACTTTCATCGGCTTCTGGCTGAAATTGGTAGGGCCTAATTTCCTCTTGGTTCGGAATTTCGTATTCCAAAGAGATTTCTTCCTCACTTGCTGTCCCCGTTTCGTCGTCCGAAACCTCTGGACTGGAAATTTCGGGTTGTTTTGAAGCTTCCATTTTCGAGGTTACCAAGCGAAATCAACGTTAAAAGATAGTGCGCAGAACTTCACATTTAACATACGGTCTGCGCCTCTCGATACTACGTCACAAAAAATCAATACGTAATGAGGTGGTTATCGATTCTTACGTTTTGTGAAGCTCAAAATTTCCCGATATTTTTCACTTTTTGAAATCGAATTTCAAAGGTTGATGGAATATGTGAAAAGTAGATGTAATTTGCTATTAAATAAAGTAAAGTTGTAGCTACCTGTCCATATACCTTTAAGTGGAATGATATTCTGACATGAAACACTATTTTCCTTCACGTTGTTTGTGTTAACGAACCCAATTTTATCCTACCGTTGCTGGCCTAGACTACATAAAATTGCCCATATAGGACTAGTCAAGTTTGTTCGAGTTGTCCCATAATCATTAACGTGACGTTACTTTTAAGGCCTAGCTATGCTGAAACTGGTGGAAGAGACTACACAACTTGAGATCAACAACCGATCCAGACACAGCTTGTGAACTCACTGCCAAATTAACACCATTTGATACAATTTTTTTTGTTTCCAATGAGAGTGGTCATTGATAAAAATCTAACTAGGCGACAGTTGATTTTCGTAAACGGCTCCTGCTCATTTCCAACGTAACTGAAGTATTTATTTGAAACTGAATCTCCACAACAACAAATATAACGAAAACTTCAACAACGGAAGCAAAGATATAATACCTTGATTCAAAATCGTTCATTCCAATAGCAAAGTTGTACACTTTTGTGCACAGGCAATAGGCTTGTATATGCAACGACGGATTCAGTTAGGGAGACAGTTAAGCCAATGGCCGTTTGTTCGTCTCTTGAATTCAGATCATATGGATGCCCATAAGCTAATTTCCAATTGCCCTAATTTCTCTTATGAGGCGAAACGCATATGTTATATAATAGGCTGTTCGGAGGGAGATACGGTAGGTTATGAAACAATGTTTCCACAATTTGATATCTGGTGACTCCAAATGAACTTTGACCTCCACAAACATCAATAGACTTGTTGTTCTTAGCGTTTGACAACTACATGCTAAATATGAGATTGGTCCAAGCTTCCCTTCTTGAGACATCGTGTTAAATAGATGGATGGATGGATTTATTTCCTCCAAAATATGGAAATTTGTAATGTAATGTAAATATATTCTTGTATATGTAAGCTTTACAGACGAACTTTAGTATGCAATAGAATATAACAGTATAAACTAATAAATATAATATCATAAAACTGATAATAAGTACCGGTAAAGCATAAATAAGTTATAAATCGATATGTTTACTACTTAAATCATGAAAAGAAAAAGAAATCAACAAATCTTAAAATCACAAAATCATAAAAACCGTAGTAGTGCTTGTAAAAGAGGTGCGTTTTTAGGCGTGATTTGTCGCCCTGTAGCAAAACACATAAAATATCAATATTAAAGTTACAAACAGAATACAGATAAAAATAAGTATAAATAAAACACAGAAAAATTGAAAAAGGTAAAAACATCAACATCAACAACATACATACATGAGAGATAAATGTACACATATGTATACACCCACACACACACACGCGCACGCACACACATATATATATATATATATATAACAAATACAAATACTTAGAAATATATAAATGCAAAACGATCTAGAAAAACAAGAAAATAAAACACAAGACAACCTATCGAACGAACCCTCAGGTTGAATTTAAAAGAGAAACAGAACTGGGTAAAAACGAAAACCTGAATGTGCAATGTTTTGACCGTGGCATAAGGAGTCTGCTACCTGAACGACAGAAGGCGTTTTGAAAAGAGGATGTGTTTACAACGTTTTCACAATTTGACCCCTGGTGACACCAACAGACCTTTGACCTCCAACAAAAACAACAGGGTTCTGTTACTTAATGTTGTACACCCAATATTAAATATGCGATTCGTTCAAGCTTCTCTTCTTGCGATATTGTGTTTACAAGCAAGGCTTCATACACACACGCACACACACAACAATAAACATGGTCTTGCAAAAAAAAAAAAAAAAGTGATACTTTCAATACATTTATTTTACCCTCTTGGATATAATTTTTAAGTAACATGGAATTTATCTCCGATGCGAGTATACAGTCCTCATATTTACATCTACATTTATTTAATAAATCAAAATACAATTACATGAAAGACGTCACATTTTAGTGGCATTATGACATCACACATTGGTTATAGTGGAATTATGACATCAGAAAATCACAATATGACCACCATCTGACGTAAGCAGACTTATTTCTTCTTACTATTGTTCGTCGGGGCTGTGGATAATAATCAGGAACTGTATCTTCATTTCATAAGATAAAGATAAAGGACCGGTTTCATCTTTAAGTTTCTAGTTGTTTCTGAAAATCTTGATTATTCTCTCCTCATCAGCTGCCCTTGTTATTCGATTCAGTGTGGTGTATGCTCTTGGTGTTCGTTTCTTTCAGGAATGTTTTCGTTATTGACTTCATTCTGGCATCTGTTGGAAAGAACATTTATAAAGTTGCAAACGTTGATCCAGTTCTCTATAGTTTTGAAGCACATTTATAATGCTAAAATAAGTCATGTTAGATGTAGATTGTTTGTGTTATGTTTTTCAGCAAACAAATCCCGTCTTTTCTGTTCTTTTCTTGTAATTTCTTCTTTCCTTTTTGCCTATTCAGTTAACTTTTCTGTTTTTGTTGTTGTTTGATTTCTTTTATATCAACTTTAAGTTGGCATTGCGATGCCTTGTCAACAACAATACCATGATCTCGTTAGAATATTTTAACATGTTTTTTATGATTCCGTATAGGAATAATGAACAAGTTGTGCACTTTATTTTAATGTATGTTGGGTTTGGGAAATAACTTCTACTATTACTTGAGCTAAAGTCAATCGAAAACTATCTTTAAAGTTATTAATATAGCACACTATTTGGTCATAAATAAAGTCAATACATTAAGATAATATCCTTGGCGATATTGTCCTAGTTTAATGTACCCTTTCAATGTCGTTACATTAGAGTATCCTGTAATGTCTAGTAATATTAAAGTAGGAAACATAGAGATATACTTACCAGACCATAACAAAGCATCTTTCTTGACTGTAACGTAGCTACAAGTAGCTTCTCTCCCTCCTCTGTCATCAATGTTGTCATACACCGTGCTGTATCTTCTGTCCGTTTGGTTGTCAACAACTGCTGACCATCTTCACTGTACTGTGTGATAATACCTTTTCCAGTACTATAATCTGTCTGTGACCACAAGATGTATACAAAACCTGCCCTGTCTTTACATATACTCAAAGGATACCAAGTCAGTCCGTCAATATCTGGTTTCGGAACCTCATATAGTAACTCTGCTTCTGTTTTAGATGTATCCATGGTTACAGCGCATGCAAATCTACTCTCTGAATCGCATACCAGCAGAACGCCTTCATGATAAAGGATATCTCTTGGCCATTTTATAACCTCTGGCAGCTTCAGAGCTCGAATGAAATTCAATTCTTCATCAAATATTAATAGCAATCCAGTATTTAGTGTACCTACAATAATGTGGCCACGTATAGTATCAGTAGTTATACACCTCGCCCACTTCGTACCCACCGTTATGTCATCAGAGAGGGGCGTGATTTTATTTTGAGTGAATGACCCATCATGAATATTATAAATACCAACCTGATTGGATCCACAAACCGAAGCTATCTTATCACGTGATAAAGCAGCACAGTAACGACCGAAATGAAGAGAGTTTCCTTTGTCTTCATCTATCTTGTTATGACGAATCTGGCGTCCTTGTCTGTTGATGACTGTGATAAATGAATGGTCAAGTGATAATCTCCCAGAAACGATGATGTTACCAGATCCGGTACTTGTTATACTAATTAAAAAAAACTCAGTAGTTTTGATCACATCAACATCAACAACAGATTCTACAGTATCCGATATATTTACTCGATCAATACACAATATTGGTAAATCATCAATTGTAATTTCAGATAAAGATTCAATTTCTGGAAAATCTTTCATTATATCCTCAACCAGAGGTTCACTCGCTGCTCTTATATCAGGAATACACTGTGCGTCTGTCCAGTGGTTATATGATTCAATGACACTCGAAGATATAGTAGAAAAATGTTCAAACTTCCTGACCCATTGATTACAGAGATCTGATAAATTTTGTGTTTCTCTAAGCTTGTGTTGCTGTTGTTCGTCTATTGTTTTATTTCTCTCATTCACTAATGCATCAAGTTTGTGAATTGTTTCGTCAATCTTTAATTCTCTGTTTTCTATTTCATTTCGTTTGATGTCCTCTGTCTCTTTTGATTCTCTAAGTTTGCTTTTAATCATTCTGTCGTACTCGTCTCTTATTTTTCTAATTTTCTCTTCCATTTCTGTTTCTAATTCTTTCAGTTCGTGTCGAGTACTTTCTTCAATATCTTTTTTGAATCTGTTGAATTTTTTCTGTTCTTTCTCTTTCTCATTCTGTAACTTCCTGGTCTGATCTTTGTACTGATTTTGCCATTTTGCTTTAGTTTCAGCGACAATGGACAGAACGTCATTATTCACTCTGTTGATTTTATCAGCAATGTTGAATACAGTATCTTTACGTTTACTTAGTTCTTCCAATATCTCCTTCAAGTGTTCCCTTTCGTCGTTCGCCACTTTCCTGACGTCACGAAGTTCATGACCTTTGTGTTCATCATAGGTACATGTCATACAAACGGGAAGGTTTCCGCATGTACAACAACACAACTTAGCCTTGTGTTCCGGGTGAATATGACACCTAGGAGCTTCCATCAATGATGCTAGTTTTTCTTGTGTCAGACTTTTCTCCTCAAGATCAATCAGAGCTAATACGTGTTTCTGATGTTTGACAAATACCTTCTTGGTCAAATGAAATTGATAACACTGAACACAAAGAAATTCTTTACATATAAAACAGTACGCTGTAACCTTTAACTTCTCCTCACAGCCAATACATTCCCTCTCTTCTTTGTTTTCAAATGTTTTCTGTAGCTGAATAAACTGCAGCATACTTTTCATATGGAAGTCAGTCTTGAATCCATCGATTCTATTGTTTGGTATTTTACAGACATCTTTACAAAGAGGACATTCAAATGTCCCGGCCTGTCCATCTATTATAGATTCCAGACATTGTTTACAGAATCTATGCAGACATGGTAATAGTTTCGGTTCTTTAAACAGATCCAAACAAATTGAACATTCGAAGAATGTATCTGCGATGTCTTTCCAAGGCGATGGGCAAGCCATTTTTGTCTCGAAATTTTAGCTGTAAAAAAGTTATTAAGATCAATGTTTATGAATATCCTTATCTGGAGTAACAAATTGAGAGTAAGAAAATTGAATACCTTTAATGAACTGAATTCAAAAAACTATTCTTTGTAACATACGGTATGACGGGTATATCTTGCCGCATATAAACACAGAAGTCGAGATATTGGTGCAACTCGATCACTGACATAATGGAACTGTTCGGGCTTAGGCTGATGACAAACACGACCTCATAGACGTTTATGGTGCAGGAACGATACCACCAACAGTGCACCATTCCTGTGGTACACTTTACCTCGATACAAGAACTAGATGACTTGCAATGACAATACATGATGATTAGAAGTTCACTCAAACAGTCAGTAACTTCAAGGTTTAGTGAATACGGTATATGGCATGATATCGATATCCTGTCATGTTAGGAATTTTTTAGTCCTAGTACTACCGATATTAACAGATATATACAAAATTTGACGATGATGCTAATCACCATTGTAATTTGGTTATATTATTTCCCACTTAATGGTATAATAAAATACAGATGAACTAATGAAACATGTTTGAAATTATCAGCGTTTTACATTTCAAGACTTACCTTACTTTAATGTTGACCTATTCCCTTAGTCTTGTATCAAACTACCTGGATTTTATTTTCCTTACGTTGTTACGAATCGGACCAAGAAGGAAATACATGAGAATATACGCAGTACAATGTACGTATATGTCCTATGGATACAACGCACGGAACTGAGTTTGGACTTTGATATCACGAAAACACCCACGCTGAACTAATATGGTTGGTATTTTTTTTATCAAAAGTAAACATTGCGTATATATATATAGATATATATATATATATATATATATATATGTATGTATGTATGTATATATATATATATATATATTATATGTATGTATATATATATATATATATATATATATATATATATATATATATATATATATATATATATATATATATAAATGAAAATCGTAATGAGTTGGAAAATCAAGATCAGTGAAAAAACTTCCAGCCTCCACCGGGATTCGAACCCGGGCCTCCCGCTTTGTGCGCGGACACAAAACTGGTAAGGAAGGTCGTTATTCCACTGTAGGCGTTTGTCACCTGTATCGAACAATACTAATTCTGTTTTTGGTGACATAGTTTGCCTCACGTACAGAATAAAGCTTGTACATATAAAACCAAACGTGCATGTTGTAGACATCTATATTACAAGGTGGTTTTTATTTTTGCGTGCAAAGTTGAAGAATGTTTCCTATTGGTTTAAGTCACAAAAAAGCCCTAAGTGACACGTGAATGTTAATTATGGATAAGTCTTTCTTAATTTATGTCTAATAACCTGTCAGATGGGACGTTTGTTACAATAGATTTATGACTGGCATATCAATTCAGGGACCAAACAGAATCACACTTGAAGATTTATAGGTGTGACTCCGCCCCTTGACCACGTCGGGCGAAGTTCACAATTGGACCCCATGAGGGGCCCAAGGCTGGCCCCTACACCCCACACGATACAGTTTTTGCGCCAAGACGCTCACTCCTTCAGTTTTATCCATGGTCAGTCATTTATGTTCCCCCCCCCCCACCCACCCCACTTTTCAATTGTGATTGATGCCCCTGTGTAATAGTAGCTCTGAACACAATTGTGTTAAGAACATAACTCCAAAATTACCCAAACTGATTTGGGTAGTGAATCTTTTTGGCATTGCCAGATTTGAATGAAGGACTATATAAAAGAGGGGTGCTGTCGTTGGGTCAATGAAGCTAACTCCTCCCCCGCCCGCCCGCCCGCCCTGTATGGGAGGGGGTGAGCTAGAGGTCCCAG